>NW_023234215.1:1634251-1732685 GCF_002007445.2 Ailuropoda melanoleuca | reverse complement strand
CTGGAGAGTAGGAAGTCTCAGGGAATGCCTCTGAAAGGATTAGTTCTAGGGCAGTGGTTCTCAACCTTCAGCGTACATAGAATCTTCTCAAGGGCTTATCAAAATTCAGACTGTTACAAACTCCCCCTTAAGCTTCTGACTCATAGGTCCAGGTGGGCCTGAGGATTTCATTTCTAACAAGCCGTCCCATGATGTTGACGCTGACGCTGCTGGTCCAAGGATCACACTTTGAGAACCACTGGCCTGGCTCCTTACCTTGCACCAGAACCATTCTGCAACCTTCCTCACTGGTAAAGCCAGAAAACTATATGTGCTTCTTCCTCTTAGATCCCTCTTTCCACTCACCACCCTCTGCTGTGCTTTATTTCCTTGTCTGTCTGCCTTCCCAGACTGTCAGTCCCTAGAGAACAGGATGGGTATCCTAGCTACCTAGGGATTCCCAAGAGAAGATTTGGCTGTGCTCACACTGCTGAAGGGCAGTGGGTATCTCCCAGGGAAGAAGTGGCCTTCGGATGGAGACGTTCTTGAAGAGGGGCTGGTACTTTGTAATTCTATATATACTGTTATCTTATTGTGGGTTTTAGAAGGAGAATGACTCATGGATTACTGTGTGATTAAAAAATTATGTCAAGAGAATGAGAAGACAAGCAGCAGACAGGGAGAAAATACTTGGTAATGATGCATCTGATAAAAGATCCTTATCTAAAATATACAAAGAACTCTTAAAACTCAACAATAAGCAAACAATCCAATTTAAAAAATGGGCCAAAGGCCTTAACAGACGCCTCACTGAAGATCTACAGATGGCAAGTGAGAAATGAAGAGATGCTCCACCTCGTATGTCATCAGGGAAAGGCAAGTGAAGCCAGTGAGCTATCAACACACACCTATTGGGATGACCAAAATCCAGAACACTGACAACAACAAATGCCCATGAGGATGTGGAGCAAAGGGAACTCTCATTCATTGCTCATAGAAATGTGAAATGGTAGTCTCTTTGGAAGACAGTTTAGCAGTTTCTTCCAAAACTAAACATAGTCTGACCATCCAATCCAGCAATTGCTCTCCTCGGTATTTACCCAATGGAGTTTAAAACTTATGACCATATAAAAGTCTGCATGTGGATGTTGACAGCNTATGTGGGTGTTGACAGCAACTTTATTCATATTTGGCAAAAAGTGAATAAGCCACTGAGATGTCCTTCAGTCGGGGAATGGATAATCAAACTGTGGTGCATTCAGACAGTGGAATATTATGCCATGCCTTTAATAAATGAGCCGTCAAGCCACGGAAAGACACAAGGGAAACTTAAATGCATATTACTAAAGGATAGAAGCCAATCTGAAAAAGCTACCTACTGTATGTTTCCAACTCTATGACATTCTGGAAAAGGTAAAACTATGGAGACAGTCAAAAGATCAAGGGCTGCCAAGGATGAATAAGCAGAGCACAGAGGATTTTTTCAGGGCAGTAAAAATGGTCTGTGGTCTGTATGATACCATAGTGGTGGACACCTGTCATTACACATTTGTCCAAACCCATAGAAGGTACACCACTGAAAGTGAACCCTAATGTGAACTGTGGACTTTAGGAGATACTGATGAATCCGTGTAAGTTCCTCAGTTGTATCAAATGTTCCCCTCTGGTGGGGGAATGTTGACAATGGGGAGGCTGGGCGTATGTGGGAACTGGGGTATATGGCCAATCTCTGTACCTTCACTTCAATTTTGCCATGAACCTAAAAGTGTTCTAAAAAATTAAATTAAAACAAAAACTAATGGAGACAATATTATTCCTTTGACTAAAGCATCCTCTTTAAAGATATTAATGCTGCTATCCCACACCCCCACCGAATCCTCGAAAGGGTTTAGCTAATAGCATCACTAAGTGCCTGGTGTTACTGGAAGATCTTTAGAGACACAGATTTATTTAGTCCTCAGAATAGCCACGTGACGAGGATACTATTTATTATCCCCGTTCCCGTATGGAGAAACTAAGGCACGGGGAGGTTATCTTTTTCAAGGTCACATGCCTAATTAGCAGTGGGGTTGACATTCACCCTGGCAGACTACTTCTGGGATTTGTGGCCTTGACCTCTAGGAAGGCTGGACCACCTGTTATGGACACCTTGAGGATGGTCAAAAGATGGAGACGTACTTATTTACACTTAACCCACTTTGCTCTAAAGAAGATTTGAGTAACCTCTACCTGTTTTTCTTATCTAGAGCTTCGATTGCCTGGAAATGTTACCTTTAATTAAATTTGTGCTAGAAACACAATACAAAAACATAAGCTGAAGCACATGGGCTTACAAAAAAAAAATAAAGAAAAGAGAAAAAGTCGTCAAAGCAGACGTGATCAATGGCTTCTGAGATTTTCTGTTCATATCGGTTTCTCACTGATTACTGGCAGGCAGACAGCAGCAGGTGCCAAAAGGAGAGGAAAAATTTATGGGGGAAAACTTTAAATACAGAACATTTTATTCATTACTTTGATTTCCTCTGTGCATTGGGAAAAGAGCTGCATGATTCAATTTCAGCAGAGGAACCCCTTGGCCCTGCTCCAGAACCCCTGAATTCCTTATCAGTGGAGCTTGAAGCTTCTGGACTGGAGCCCATTTCAGAAACATCAGAGGAGCTCAGCCCCCACCCAGCCTCCCTGAGTCAGCATCTTCAGGGGCTGGGAAGGGGTGGAGTCTGGTCTTTCTAGTTTATAATAAAAAGGCACCACAGGTGATCTCAATGTGCATCCAAGGTTGAGAGCCACCGGGAAGGTCCCTCAAAATTTTAACGTCCTGAATCTCCATCTGAAATCCCTCGGTTTTCTACTATTTTGTGATCGTTTCCCTCTGCTGCAGCCCCACAGCCCCGGTGGGGCCGGCTTGGTTTGGAATTTAATCACCAAGCAGAGCCCAGCTCCCCAGGGGGCTGCTTGTTCACCCTGTGCAAGGCTGGCAGTTTTATTCATGGTTTCTGATTTTATTATTTCCCCGCCTCAGAGCTGTTCTTCTGCACACAGNGTGTTCTTTGGCATACAGAGAACTCTGGCTGTCTGCTGCCTGCTGCCTGCACGGCCGGGGCTGCCGTGAGCTGGGCCGGGATGGATGGCAGAGTGAGTCCATCGCATTGGCTGAGAAGGCGGTCCCCTTCCTGAGGGTGATTTAGGTAATGCAGCAAGGCCCTGCCTGCACCCAAGTCTCCCCACCAGCTTTCCCGGCACAAGGCTTTGGGATGGATGGGGCTACACAGACCTTGCCTGCACAGGGCTCCTAGAAAGTTCTGTTCTAACTTGGAGGACTCAGCTCTGCCTATTTTCCCCTTTGCCTCAGGACCAACTCAGCCAGGGTTTATTCTAATGCATGTTTATCCCACTCCCCCCACCTTTTATTGCCAAGGACCAATTTGGAAGACACAGCCCTTGGGAGGGCAAATGTCTGTGCTGGAGACCACAAAGAAGGGGTAGGAAGGAGAGTATGGTTTTCACCTGATCTCCATTTGTCAAATTTTCTACCTCACTTAATATCCACTCCCTTCTCCCCACTTCCCTCCCCCCTTCCCCACCAGGGTCCTGCCAAGTCGATGGTGTATCAGTCTGGATCTAAATGGGAAAACAGAAATCAATTCATGTACACAATGGAGGGAATGTATTTTTTGCAGGGCCCTGGTTACACAGATGTTGGAGGAACCAAGAGCCAAATGGAGAGGTGAAGCAACCTCCAGAGTCCACTGCCAGCTCTCGAGCTGGACAGAGAGAGGGAAGAGGAGCTGTTGACACAGCCTGGGAGCGGGGGTCACCGGCGACAGCTGGGACCATGGTGGCCTCGAGAGCAGGAGCTGGGTGATAGCTGCTCCAGGCAGGGAGACAGGGGCTGTCCCCTGCTGCTGCCTTCCTGACCCTGCACTCCCTACCAGGGAGACAGAACCCTGCTGATACGGAGTCTGGGGAAGGGAGCCTGCAGCGGCCAGCCCCTGAGATGCCCGGGAAGGGCAGGGCAGGGATTTGAGAACAGCAGGCCCCAGACCAACACAGTGGGTCCCCAGACTACCCCGTGCTGAGACTCTGAGGCCCCTTAGCCAAGATCCTGTCGCTCCTTCAGGTTGGAGCAAAGGTCTACATTGACTGCCCCAAGGATGGGACCCTGTCGAGGGCCTTCCCTGGGTAGGAAGTATCAGGCTTCTGGCCCTGGCCCTCTTCTTTAAGATCAAGAGCTGCTTTGAAGACAGGTGGCTGAAGAGAGAAGGTTGACTGTGGCGATGGTGACTCACTGACCTTTTCTGTCTGAGCGCCAGCCATGTGCGTTGCGGTGGGAGAGACTACTCAAGGTGTTCACCAATTCATCTCCTCCGTCTAAGCATGTGGCCAGGTGGTATCTCCCAGTCTCCCTTGTCCCGACACAGGGGCCATGTGACCAGTCCTGGCCAGCGGCGTGTGGGCAGCAGTGATGTGGTGTGTCTTGCTGTCCAAGGCACTTATAAGCACGTGTGGGGGGGTCTGCACGTCATCCTTTCCCTGCTACACTAACCTGGATGTTGACATGTGTTGACATGATGCCGTTAAGATAGAAGCATCCGGAATCTCTAGAGAGGATGGCTGCCCTACGCTGGAATGCACTTTATTGTGTTAAGATACTGAGACTTGGAGGTTGGTTTGGTTTGGTTTGGTGGGTTGGTGTTTTTTGTTTGTTTTATTTATTTACCACGGCATCCCAGGCGTTACAGAAATATAGTTGCCATATGCCATGATGAGCTCTCTCAGAGCGACAATTAGCCCCCGCAGAGGCCCCCACAGGCCCCTGGACAGCCCCTGTCCCATAGCAACCTTGCCCGCTAAGACCATGCTCCCCGTGGCAGCAGGCACTGCCGTAGGCATGGCATTACCCCCAAGCCAGTAGAGTGGCTGGCGCCAGGGAGGAACCGACTAAGTAGCTGTTGACTAAATGGATGGGTGAGCAAACAAATGAACAAACCAAAGCCGGGTAGGTGCATCTTAGAACTAGATCCTGGCTTAGCCTGGGGCACCAGAAGGCAGACACAGTCCAAGAAAGCCAGGATGTAATTCAGGAGATGCTTGGTGGATTAGAACAACGATCCTTTCAGGATGGATGAAATAAAAGGCAAGGCTTTTACAAGTTAAACACCAGCCCTGTCAACCCAGGAAGAGGCCAGGAGAAAATCCAAGGGGACCCAGGATCCCAGGGGACACAAGCCTGGTATCATCCTCAGTGCCGGGCCAGCCTACACCTCTGAGACAGGACCCAGGAAGGAGGAAGCAGCACATGCAAGACAGGGTGCGATCATCCCACTGCACTTGGCCTTCTCCCTGATCTTATTTTAGCTGTCACATTTAAGAAGGATTTGGAGGTTCTGGGGAGGAGCCAGAGCCAATAGGAGAAATGATGAGGAGTTGGGGCAAAAAAAATAGAACCTGTAGGGAAAGCCTAAGGGAAGTGGGAATTAAATGCTGAGAGAGTCAGGTGGCGGCTAATGAGCACCTCTCTAGTTTGGGGCAGGGGGACAGAACACAGGACATGGGTTCATATAGCATCAGAAAGACTTATGTTGCACCCCAGGCAGTGAGGCTTGGTGGAAAGGGCGTGGTACATTGTGGAGGTAAGCCGGCTGCTCAGAAGGTCTCAGTGGGCCCCTCCTTGGCCCTACAAATGGCCAGGCATAAAGGGTGACTGAGGGCACGACGTCCTACAAGTGTGGAAAGGGGAGAAATAGCTAATAATGTCCCTGGTGCCATATGACAAGAAGGGAGGGGAGCCTGACCAGCGCCTGGTGACTCTGGTTGATGGGTCTGAGGCAGGGGGACTTTAGGGAAGGTCATGGAGCAGTAAGGGAGCCTCATGGATCCCAGGATGTCAAACCTGGAAGGATACCGGGCGGAGCAAGAGGCTTTCAAATATGATTTCCTTGCAAGAGAAAACTGGGCAGGAACCCCTGGCTGAAGGGCCTCTCTCTTCTCAGGCCTTCGCCACCGTCTGAGCAGGAGACATGTCCCTCTTCCAAATCACACACCTCCAGGATCTCTGCATCCCTCCTTCCCCTCTCAGCATTGTCCTGGTGTACCTCCACGTGGCTGCCTCCTTCTCTCCACCAGGGGGCAGTCTCTGGGCTTCCTCCAGATTTTCAATTACTTTTAAGCCAAGCCACAGCCCCTGTGTGGGTCCATGGAGGAGGACTGCAACCAGCTGCACTGGGGAAACGGTTAACAAAGCAGTCCCCCATTCATTTGCTTGCTAGTGGGGACGTTCATTGATCTTACCGAGGACCCCAGTCCCACCTGACCTCTCCCTTCTCTCTCCAGTAGGGAAGCTGCAGCCGCCCCTGCACCTGGCCACTAGAGGGCACCATGCCCTCACCACCACCCCAGCAATCCCGCCCTTTTCTATCCCTGTCTTCCTCGTAGACAAGTCCGATTGCCCTTGGCCCAAAGGAACCAATGAGGACATTCCAGGACACATTGAAGGGGCTTAAATCAAAAGGTGTACGAAAGCTGAAAGAGAGATAAAAATATGTGCCTGGCACTGTGCCAGGTGCCAGGGAGTCAGAAACAAATAAGACCCATACCTGCCCATTTCTGCGTCTTAAATGGGAAACAGGGAAGCGGACAATGACTATGCAGTGGGGTGATCCTGGAGAGTTCGAGAAATGTAGCCTGCGGAGGAAACACCCAGAAGGTGCCCCTGCTTCCTGACCGTGAAGGGGCTTAGGGAAGATGCCTGCAGGAGCTAAGTCTTGGAGTGTGGGCAAGAACGAGCCAGGTGAAGGAGGGAGGGGCCTCCCAGGGACTGGGAGCAGTAGGGGCAGAGGCTCAGAGGCCTGGAAGGGTTCAGACTGGAAGGTAGGGTAATGAAAGCTATGTGATAGTCTGGGCAACAGGATCTGTTCCTCTCCTTGCTGGTTGGAGGAAACCCCAGCAATGCTACTCTAAGAAGCTTAGCAGGATTCCCCAGCCTTCGCATTTTCCTGCTCTCTGGCTGGGGGGGCAGGGGGGAGGTGTCCAGATTTTGGGGAAAGGAGCTGCTGCTTGGTCCTCCCTGTTGCTCCCTGAATGCTGATCTATGGTTCAGATATGACTACCATTCCCATTTTGCTGGTGTGAAACCCAGGGCTCAGAGAGATTAAGGGAGCTGCCCAGGTCACACAGTGAGTGAGTGCAAAGTGGGACCCTCATCGAGGCCTTCTGGCCCCAGATCCTACGGTCTGTGCTGCGTAGGGACAGGGATCTTGCCAAATGTTCTCTCCCCAAGAAGGCTGGCACTAGCCATTTTTAAGCAGATTTTTCTTTTTTACAAAATTTACAAAAGTAATGCATGCTCATCATTAAAAAAAATCAAACAATATAGAAATTCACAATATTGACCGTAAAAGTCCCTCATAATCCCAACTGTCCGTTTCCAGATAACTGCTACTAACCGTTTGGTATATGCGCTTTTAGAGGCTCCTGTGGGTTTGCAAATATATGTTATTGTACATTTTCTAAAATGGCATTAGGCTTTTCTGCAATTTGGTTTCTTGCCTTAGTCATTCTTGGACAACTTTCCATACCTGTGCATATTGCTCTATAAAGTGGGGTCTCTTGTGATCCCCATTTATCTTGCAGGAAGGTGGACTCAGGGAAGGTAAGTTGTCCCAGGCACGCAGTCCACAAGGGACAGGATTGTCAGCCCGGCAGGATCTGGGGCGACCGGCGGGGAGCGGCCCACAGCTACGCCCGCCCACTCAACACTTTTCTCCCAGCAGCCTTGGCACCATCGTCAGAAGCTGGGAATTTTTAGGAATGGATTTTTGTGTCATTTGTAATAGATCAGAAATATCCCAGCAAGACAGATTGCCTGAACCTTTTGGGTGGTTTTCTGTGAGCTGATAAAGTCCTGTCAGTTGAAAATCAAGGCTCATCCCTCTTGTATGTCAGTGATCCCCACCCCACCCCCGCCCCAGGAAGGCAGCTTTGGGTAGCCGCTCCTTTCAGGTGGGAGGTGGGGGAGGGAGGGTCAGCAGCGCAGACCTGCCCACGGAACAGCCTCCTGAAATAGTCGAACTTCTAACTGGAGGAGGCAGGGACCATTGGGATTCGACCAAGAGCATCCCTTCAACTCCTGCTTCTCGACGTGTGGTTCTGGCATCACCTGGGAGCTGGTTAGAAATGCAGGATCCTGGACTCCAATCCAGACCTGCTGAATCAGAGTCTGCATTGGAACAAAACCTCCACGGGGATTCCTGTGCAGAGCAAAGTATGAGTAGCAAATCTTTGGCAGTACTCGGGAGCCTCAAAAGCCAGCCCGTGGCTCCTTTTCTAGACGTGTAGTGGATGGGCTCAGTCTTAGAAAGTTCCTACGTGCCAGGCAACACTGCAAGTATTTTTGCTCGGATCACCTCATGTAATCCTCCCAAGGACGCTCTGAGACGGGGTACCCTTACTATCCTGAGACACAGAGGAGTTACCTGACTGGCCCGAGGTCCCATGCTTGCGTACAGGCGAGCGGAGAACTACAAGGAGACCCCAGAGTTGTAACCACTACACCAGGCGGCCCGCAGGAAGGGGGGAGAGGGCTGCCACAGAGCTGTTCTGACAGGCAACTCCAGAGCGGCATTTCTAAGCACTTGCCATACGCTTGTTTTAGTCTCCCCCCCTCCCTGCCTTCTGCCTCCCCAAAGACAGATCACCTTGGAGAAGCAGGGAAAGCTCAGCATTAGCATGAATGCTGCCTTCACAGAGATGCCGAGACCAGGAAGCAAGGGCAGCACATTATATTTGCAAAACCCCTTATCATCCATTATCTCCTTTATCCTCCCAAGAACCAAGTGAGATGAAGCAGGTGTGATTATTTCCATCAGACAGATGGGAAAAGGAGAACAGGCACGCCGAGTGACTCCGCCAAGGTCACACGACGAAGCTAAGCTGAGCAGTTGGGCCTCCTGGTGGCATTTCCTTTCCCCAGGCTGCCCCCTTTTTCTAGAAGACTCCATCCCAGTCTCCCCATCCTGAAGGCAGCCCATATCTCCTCTCCTTGCTTCCACAACTCTGTGGGGAAACCCGGTCCCCAATGGGGCCTCAGCCTCTCTCCCAAGCTGCCTCCTGCCTGAAGCAATTATAAATCACGGCATTTTCCCTTCATTCAGACCTGATGTTTAATTCATTGCTATTCTGGCTGCTTTACTGCAGAACATTTATTCAGTGGAATAGCTTTGTTTTGCCTCCCAAGCTTTATTCTGTTTAGAATGCCATTTCCATTGCGGAGGGGTCTCGCTGTTAGCCAGCTTCTAGGACTCTCCCTCTCCAATTCCCTGGGAGTGGTCCATCTCTGTCTTCCGTGGGGACCCACCCTGGGGCCTCAGGTCGGCTTCAGCTCCTGACAAGGGGTCCAGACTTTTCTGTCCTCGGTCCCAACACCTGACATTTTCCATTTTTGCCCCTTCTCTTCTCCCAGGCCACATGGCTGGTGTCATGAGCTGCCTGGCTCCCTGTCCCCTGGCTCCCAGATGCCACAGCTGGGAAGCATAGGCCCCCTCCTGGTTTACTCGGGGTGGGTCTGCTCCTGCCCAGGACGCAGGAAGTTGGCGGGGCCAGCAGATGGTACGGCTGTCATGCCACACCCTTGGAACTTCTGCCTCATGCCATTAAGCCTTCTTCAACTACCCCAGTCTAGACAAATCTAGAACCTTGGACTCCTGTCCTTTGCTATGCTGTCGCCTTCCCTTTGGTGATAGATCCCCTGGCTGATAATTTCCATTGTCCTGGATATCAGCATATCCATAAAGTCAAGAGAAAAGGGCAAAGACTGCTAAGTGTCTATATAATATCCATTTCCCCCCTCTTTTGCAGTAATGAAACCCCTAGCTGAGCACCAGACTTGAAAGCCAGCTACCAGATAACACTATATTACCTAGCGTCCTTTGTAGCAATGATATCTAAGTGGAAATGTCCTATGGGACTTACGTGAAGCCTTCCTAAAAAAGGAGAAGGCACACTTTCTTAATCTCTTCTCTTTTACTGACTAGTTGAAACATGGCTGCAAAGGCTGGATCTCTGGCAGGCGTTTTTGGACCAGGAGGTGGAAGCCACATGCAAAGTATGGGGATGACATAGATGGAAGGAGCTCAGGTCCCTGACACTGATGATCTACCCTGTTGGTGTGGTTGGCTAATCTCTGAATTTCTCTTACAATAGCAATGAGCTTCAGAGTTGTTTTAGCTACTGTAGGTTGTATCTTTCAGCACAGATAGTCGAATCGATTCCTAAGTACAAAGACAAAGCCATTTCTTCCCCTGTTTCTTCATCTGCCTGATGGGAACGGCTCACCTGCCACCCCTACTGCCTGAACCAGTTTCTGATGCAACATTTATGGATGTGACACCTGAGAGGAATGCAGGACAGGAGAGATACCATGGAGGGAAAAGGGGCCTGGGACACAGAATTAAGAGTGATCACTGAACAGATGGGAAGACTGAGTTTCAGAGAGAATTAATCATTAGTCTGTGGTCAGAGACTCAAGCCAGCCCTCCACTACCACTTAGAGAGTGTTTGGAAAGCCTCAGGGAAAACCTGACATGCTTTCCAGCCTGTCCGGGGGCTGGTCCTGATTGTGGGCAAAGAGTTGGAGATCACCTGGGCAGAGCTCTGTTCCTTTCTTCTCTTGTGAGGTGCATCTCTTCATGAAGCACCAGACTTCTTACCGTCATAACAAAGCAGACGCAGGGGACGGAATCAGTCCTCTTTGGGATGAAGCTGCTTGCTAGGAGATGAGCTGCTGCTTCTCTTCCTGAGGCAGGAGGGAGGGCAGGTTCCATTTTTCCATACCCGGCTCCCCAGTCTGTCCACACAGGGTGATGGTTAAGCACAGACTCGGAGAGCAGGCTTCTGGGTTTGAACCCCGACTCTACCACTGACTGACTGTGTGACCTTAGCAAAATTGCTCAAGCTCCCCAAGCCTCAAACCCCCACCTCTCCAAGAGATGACACTCTGTACCCACCTCATAAGGTTACCGTAAAGATTAAGTTACTAAGAAACTAGCATTAGCTATCACCTTTGTTTTCCTTGGATTCGAGATTAAGGTGCTCATAGAAAATGCTGACATTGTGTTATCTTGCTCCTTGCCCACATTATCATGTAGTTCCTCAAAGACAGTGAGCTGCCGGCTTATCAGCCTGTGTTCCCCAGAACTCAGACCAGAACCTGGCGGGTGGTAGGTATGTCAACAAGAACTCGTCGAATGGAGCTGGGTGGAATGGGATTTTCCCTCATTCTTCAGATGACCACCCTCTCCCCACTGCTGCCCTCCCTTCTTCCCTCCCTCCCTCCCTCTGTCTGGCTCTCTCTTGTTCCCTCCACCATCTTTCTCTCTCTCTCTCTATGTCACACTTTTGGCTCTGTCTTTCTTTCAAACTCCTGCCCGGCCACCCATGCCCAGCACGCACCACACTCTGCTCCCAGCTCAGCCCCCTGCTCAGCCCCCAGCCTCAGCCCCAAGGACGGATGCTCCAGCATCAGCACTGCATGGGACCTTTGCTGTTCCCACTCCCTTCCAGGCTCCTCACCTTTCCGATGAGGAGATTGAGGCTCGGAGAACCTAGGAGGCTGTCTTGGCGTTGCACAGCCAGTCTGTCCCGGAGCTAGGATTCCAACCCAGGCTTCTCAACTCTCGGCCAAAGGATCATGTCGCTCTGGCATTGCATCCTCTGAGGCTGACTGGTGGAAACATAACAGGAGACCCTGGAATGTTTGGTGAATGAATGAATGAATGAATGAACGAACGAATGAATGAATTGTATCAGGAGGGAGAGTTGCTCCAACAACACCCTTCTTTCCTAGAGCCCCTCGTGACCTGCTGGGGTGGGGGGCAGACCCTTTGTGCTGAGGGGTCCCCAGAGGTGGTCCTGTCTGTTCTGGTCCTGTTGTCACAGCCAATCTACCTGGGACCCCTTCGCACTCATTCTCTCCCTGCACTGGCAGCTGTGTGCGTAGAGGTCATGTTCACTGTTCGTCCATGATCTTTAGAGCTCTGAGGCCATTCTCTGAGATTAAGTCTCTTCCTTGGGAGTCATGGCCTGGGCCCTTGCCTCTGTGGCTCCCTGTCTACACAGAGCCCTGTGGCTGGCTGGAACAAATTGACTCCTTTTTTTTTTTTTTTAAGATTTTATTTATTCATTCGACAGATAGACAGCCAGCGAGAGAGAGAGGGGGAACACAAGCAGGGGGAGTGGGAGAGGAAGAAGCAGGCTCCCAGCAGAGGAGCCTGATGTGGGGCTCAATCCTGGAACACCAGGATCACCCCCTGAGCCAAAGGCAGACACTTAACGGCTTACAGCTTAACGACTGAGCCACCCAGGCGCCCCGAACAAAGTGACTCCAGTTGCAGCCCTATAGCTTGTTGCTGGCTCTGCGCCCCCCCCCCCGGGTTTTTTTTTTTTTTTAACTACAGAAGGGGCCCACCATCCAGCTTCCTGTCCTCTCAAGGTAAGGGGAGATGTCTTGACCTGACATCCCCTTCCCAAAGCCCAGCCCAGGGCTCTCCTGGCAGGCCCAGCCCCCCCTCTCTGTCCTCCTCCCCTGCACCTCATCTGGGAGTTCCCAAATGCTACCTTGCACAGCAGTTTCTCCTTTAACTGTTCTTGTCTTAATTCCATCCCCCGCAATTGGAGCCTGAATAATGAGTTATTTCACAGGAAGATTGATCTGGGTATTAGGGCATCGTTTAGTTTGCCATTACAACAGCCAATTTTGGTTACGTGCTCAGCTGTGAAGGGGCGAGGGACAGCCTGCTGGAGCTTTCTGAAACATGGGGAGGGTGCCGGCTTTAGTCTGTGTCTATTCTTGGAATATGATGCTGGGAAAGAAATCATAAGGACTGAAGAGGATATGATCCTTTTTCAAAGGGAGAGGAAGATCTGGGTTTTGAGGCTGGAGATGCCAGGAGTGGGAAGACCTTTGTCTAATAAACTGAGCCAACGATCCCCAAGGTAAAGGACATTTCAGACTCGCCAGTATTTCAAGATGACAGAATGACTGAGCATCCCCACCTGCCATGTCCCATGCTAGTCTCCCTTGGTCAGGGGCTTTCACGGTTCCCTTCCTTCCAGGTCTCCAAGTCTGATGGGGGACACACAGCATCCACCCTTGGGGAGCTCCAGGTCTGATGAGAGAGGGAGACTCTCTTTCAGGTCCCTGTCACAGGACGATCTTCCCCACCTGGCATCCCAGTTGTCCTGGGTCATCGTCCTACTTATGTCCCTCATGCCTCTTCGCACACTCTCACATTTTCCTTTTCACTGATTTTACTTTACCTCACTTGCCTGTCTCCTTAACTAGAACAAAAGCTACTTGAGGGCAAGGACCTTGTCTGCCCTGATCCTCTGTTCCCCGGTGCCCACAAGAGCGCCTGCATGTGTGGCGATCGATGAACCAGGGCTGACGGGTGCGCGAGACCGTGGGAGCCCTGGCCTCGTGAGGCTGGCTGTGGGAGTCCCGGCTCGGTCCTAACATCTCCCCACTGTTGGGTGCATCTCGTGAAATCACCAGACCCTCGTCCCAGAAGGACCTGTGCACACACCCCTGTGTAGTATTTTGCCAACAATTTCAGGGCGTTCACAGCAACTCCCGAGGGAGCTGAGGTTCTGTTTGTACTTTGTCCAGGCTTGAGAACCTCGGTACAGAGGGGGCAACATGAATGTGGCGTCAGCTGTGTTGAGGTCTACCCTTTGGAGAAGTCCCATGTGTTTCCAAAGTTCATTTCCCTCATCTTCTTTATGAACATCTCATGCAGGAATGTTTGTGAAACGCTGGGTTACCTGCCCCATGCTATACGAACGCTAAGTGTTATTAGGAGTACCATTCATCACTATAGTGGCGCTTTCAAAACCCGTCTATGATGAAATGAGTCTGAGGACATGGAGGGAAAACTAAGGAAAGGCCGTCCCAACAGGAGGCTCGGCATTGGACAGAAGCAATTGCTTTCCGCTCTGGTCACGGAGGGACCATCCCCTGCTCCTCTGAGGACCCCAAATATCCCCATGACCTGTGCCCCTCCAGCCTGACCTGTTACAGAGATAACCAGAAGGTTGGTGAAGATTTGCTTGAAGCATTTGGGGACCAGTAACAATGGAAGCTGAACAAGTTTTAGCTACAGACCAAAGCCATTAAAGTTAAAAACCACTAAACAACCACAGCTTGCTTCCCATCATCCACCCCACAGGCATCCAAAACAAAACCAACAAGAATGTGTTAGAATAAAACAGACACTGGGATTTATTAATAGCTTGTGTTCACCCAGAGCTTTAAAAGCAAGCCTCGAGGCATTGAGAACCTCACCTACCAGGCACTGTTGAGTAGCATGGGGGCCCTTCCAGAGCACTCTCAACCCCCCACCCCAGAAACCTTGAGATCTGGAATGAAACTTTTGGCCCTATTATCAGAGACTATTCCTGAGTACAGCAGCAGCATGGGGGGTAGTGGGTGGGGGTAGTGTTGACATGGGTGGTCCACGGGGCAGAGTTGAAGACCCTGGGCAGTCAGAGAGGCTCAAAGGGGAGGGAATGCACATGGCAACTGGGATCTAGGGATGAGTGACGGCACTGACGGTGAATTCAGGGGCAGAAGCGGCCAACAGCATCCAAATCTGCAAACAGCCCTCATTTTGCAAACAGGGAGGTTCTGCAAACAGCCCAAGTGTGTTAAATTGCTTCAGACTCTCTAAACAGCAGTTTGCTTTATACACAGAGGATGGTGCTGTCTTCAGGGGCCTGGTAAGCAGACGGCCAGAGGATTCATACCCCAGGATTAAAGCTATAGAACAAGAGGCCATCTGCTGGTGCACATAGGCGAGTGTGGGTCAGTTTCAGGGTCTTAGTGACATTGTGGGCAGGATGGTTTT
The DNA here is from genome assembly GCF_002007445.2 of Ailuropoda melanoleuca. Classification (NCBI taxonomy): domain Eukaryota; kingdom Metazoa; phylum Chordata; class Mammalia; order Carnivora; family Ursidae; genus Ailuropoda; species Ailuropoda melanoleuca. The sequence goes on along the minus strand of NW_023234215.1, from coordinate 1,717,809 downwards.
CCCAGAAGACCTGCACCACTGACCCGTCTCTGTGGGACTCTCACTGCCCTCGCACTACAAGGATCAGAGCGTGGGCAAGTTCCCAGTTCCTTCCTGCAGCTTTGCTTTGGTCCACAGCCCCAACGGGGCTTCTCGTCGGGAACCTCTGGACGTGCGGCTGTGGCGGGCTGGGACCATACATCATTAAGAGGGAGGCTGGGCTCCTCGCAGAAGACTGAAGCTGGTGGCAATTGCAGTGGGCAGCATTGTTCAGTCCTTCTGGCTTACAGTCCATTTGGACATCCATTATTTATGGCAGCTGAGTGGTGGTGAACAAGTTGAGACTCAATTAAGATAACGTTCCCCCGCACAGGAGCGGTGGTTAATGCTGAGAAGTTATTCCAGCTCACCCTTTACACTGCACCGAGCTGGAGATACAGAGAGAACAGGGGCCGAGCGAGAGAAACCCAGAGACAGAGAGAGCAGAGAACAGGGAGATGGAAGGGGAAAGAGGGAGGCAGACACATCCTGAGCCCGGAGCAAAAGGTGTCCTCCCACAGGCCATCTCTGCCCTCGTCCCCCACCTCCCACCCCCGTGCTGGAATCTCTGCTCCCTCTTAGAGGGGAGGAGCCATGTCTCCTGTATCTCAGAGGTCCTTGAGCTGAGTCTCCCCATCTCCAGGGCTGCCCACTCTTCCTTGCTTCGTCCTGTCCCCTGCTTATCCTGCATCATCGGTCTTTTCCCTGAACAGGAGAGGGACAGTGCCTACCAGGGGGCAGTGGACACCGTTGCAGACTGCTCTGGTGCTCTGCTCCACCCCCCCAGGGCAGGAGAGGGGTGAGAGGTGGGCAGGCAGGGAGTCCTGAGAGAGAGGAGCTGGGAAATGTTTGGGGGCGAAGGTGGAGGAAAAGTAGGTGGCAGAGAAGTGGTTCAGAGAGTCGGGCAGGGTGGCAGTGAAGTCAGGGGGGCTAGAATGGAAACAATGGAGGCAGGGCAGGGTGGAGGGAAGAGGAGAGGACCCACAGTCAGGTAGGGAGAGGCAGAGCCAGGAGAGTCCACAACAGCAATGATGGTGCTTAAGTGAGAGGCCACCAAGGGAACTCTGTCCTGCAGCAGCCAGCGAGGCCCTTACTGAGGGTGCCGGTGGGGCGGCGGCGGGGGGACAGGGCCCCCTTGCTTTGCGCCGGCTGGTGGGCCATTTCTTCCAGCCCCGTGTCCCACAGGGTCCTTCTGCCCGCTCCCGCCTGCTTCCAAGCTAGGCCCTTCACTACATATCACCAGGCCACTTCCTGGCGAGAATTGCCCCCGATTTCCATTTATCTTTGAGACTTTCAGCTAAAGGGATTCGTGAGCAGCTGGCAGGTTTATAGGCCTAATCAGGCCTGATGCATCTCTAACCAGACAGGGAGTGTGCGTGTGGATTTGTCGCCCGACAGGTACAGATGTTGGAGGCTCTCATCCATGAGATGGAATCACTCTTGGGGATTGAGAGGCTGAGCGGGCGTCAGTCAGAGGCAGGCTGCATGTCTCAAACAGGGGACGGAAACTGCTGGCCAAACCCCTTCCGACAGACCCAGGTCAGTGGGCCCCTGCGCTTCATAAACTGAATTAAGCAGGCCTTCTCCCTCAGAGCTGGGAATTTCTGAGGATGCTTTCTTTCTGTAGCATTCACGTCACTTCCTCTCTGTCAGCTAATGAGTCCTGCCCAGCCAGTGCGGGTAAAGGCACGATTGAAGTCTCGGAGACTTAGCGCCGGGGTTGAAAACCCAGCTCCACCCGTTACGAGCCGAAGATCTTGGGCAGGCGGGTGGCTTACCTCCTCCAGGCGTGTCACCGAGTCTCACACGTGGGCCTGTCGTGAACAGCTAGTGAGATTGCCGTGTTTGCTCCACTTGCTGTGGCTCTGTTGGCCAAGGCCATGGTTAAGAGACCCTGGCTCTGCACTTGCTAGCTGTGTGGCTTCGGTCACATTACTGAACCTCTCTGTGATGCAGTTACTTCCTGTCTAAAATGCAGATGGTGACAGGACCCCCTTGTTCAGGCTGTTGACAGAGTTAATACCCGTGGAGCCCAGGGACAGCCTGGTGCACAGTGAGTCCTCAGGAAGCATTGCTGGTTGTTTTGTTGGTGGCGGTGGTGGGAATATTCTGGCACCACCGCTATGAGGGAGAAGGTTCTTGCTTGCTCATCTTGCCTCTTCCCATCAGCCCAGGAAGAAGTCAGGCGCTTGGACTATAGCCATCCAGCCTGGATCCTGCCAAGAAGGAGATGTTCCATGAATCCACTTTTCTGAGTTGATAAAAAGAGTTGCTGGGTGGCTCGGTTGCTTAAGTGTCTGCCTTCAGCTCAGGTCATGATCTTGGGGTCCTGGGATCGAGCCCCACATCGGGCTCTCTGCTCAGTGGGGAACCTGTTTCTCCCTCTCCCTCCACCCCCTTCCCCTTGCTCCTGCTCTTTCTCTCTGAAATGAATAAATAAAATTGTTGGAAAAAAAAAAAGAGAGTGTTGCCATGTAAAAAGAATGTGCTACCGCGATATCATACAGATGCATGACCTCTGCATGTCAGCAGGAGCCCCAGGGCCTCTTGTCCGCGGTGAGGACCTAGGCAAGTGGCTCCTCCTCTCCAAGCCTCAGTTGTCCCATCTGTGATTGGATAATACCCTTACCTCAGAGAACTGACTTAGATGATGTCTCTGAAACACCTAGCACAATCCTGGGGACTGTGGTGGGTCCTCAAAAAAGTGGTGGCTGGGACCCTCCCCTGGAGGCCCACCCTGAAAAACTGGTGAAGACGACCGAAAATCTCCCACCCTTCCCTGCCCAGTGCACTTGTCCCTTCCGCTGCCTTGCACAACTCCAAGGCAGTGCCCCAGGCTCCAAAATGACGCAGCCTGCCCCCAAGTCCCCAAGCCCCCCAGAGTCCTAGCCGACTGGAGTTATTGGAGGGGTGGCTGAGAGCAAATTGCTCCCATAAGGTCTAATTCATGGCCATGAAGAGGTTGCACCTTTCCGAGCGCCACTGGCATTCACTGGAAGTGTGGGGATGGCAGTGTTCCCAAGGTAGGAAGAAGGAAAATGTTACTAGTAGCAAGTAAGACATCAGGGAGGGTTGGGGACCAGGAAGAATAAGGGGGCACAAGCACTCAAATTCAAAATTGTGGAACCTGGGTTGGCCAAAGAAAGCATAGGTCTGTGGGTCCCCAGTCTGCCGCCCCTGAGAAGGATGGGATTGCAGGCTGAGGGCTGAGCACCCAGCCATGCTTCAGATCATTCCAGAGTGGCTCAAAGTCTCCTACACTAGCAAAGGGAGCCGACTCCCCCCTGCTCCTCTCAAAGGGAGCCTGGGAGCGGGCCCCACAGGGGCAGTGCCCCTCATGCTGCCAGGAAGGCCTGCCACTCAGCGGCCGGCTCCCTTCACCCCCAGCTGAGGCCAGTCCTGTCCTTTCCGTGTATAGAAGGACTTGGGACCCAAGCAGGGAGGGCGGAGCAAAGCCCTGTGCTTCCACATTCAGCCCTCAGCCACCCTGCCCAGGTCAGAAGACTTTGGCAGGAGGCTGCAGGGGCAGGGTGAGGCAGGGAGTTGACAGAGGTGGTGTTGACAAGGGCTCACAAGGAGGGCCTCCATCTGGCAGTGCACCCATTGCTCTCAACTAGACAGACTAGGTCCTAATCCCAACTCCTCCGCCAGCTAGCCCTGTGACCATGGGCACCTTCCTCAAGGTCCCCGAGCCTTGTGTCTTCATCCGTAACATTGGGGTGATAACTCCTCTCAGCTCTGAACGGGGCTGTGCCTGTCACTCAACAGGCAGCAATATTCAGCAAACAGTATCTTTGATGTCTACCCACTGCCAGGTTGTCTGCCACCAACTCCTGGTGGGGCCACCTGGGTCCGGCTGAACATCCCCGTGGATGGCCACTCAGGGCCTTTGCTTTTCATCTCCAATGTGAAGTTTGGTGTCCCGAGAAAGAAAGCTAGAAAATGTTTATATAGGATAGCTTTACCTGTCGTGGATGCTGGAGAGTTGGGCAATCGTCTGATTCACAGTTTCCATTAATCACAGTAGCAGTGACCACAGCTCACATTTCTGGGGCGCTCACGTGCTGGCGCTGCTTTAAGCCCTCAACCTTTAACCCTGAGGTTCCCCTCATGATGCCCCCAAGCATGGTCCTGCTGTAACTCATACTGTACAGACGGGACATATACGGGGGGGTAGGGAGCAAAACCCCTGAGAACTGGGCGACGCAGGGTGGAGGCCAGGTGGGGTGTGTGGGGAGTCCATGTGTCAGGTGTGGAGGGAGGGATATGAGGCAAGGGCACCTAGACCGATCTGATACGTCAGGAGCCGTGAGGCAGGAACAGCATGGCTTGTGCCCAGCTCACTACTCAGTCATTTTGGCCTCCGACAGTCTTTTATTTTTAATTCTGTAGGGGGAGCGTGTGGCACTCAGATGTGGGTCTGGCAAGAACGTGTCCCCTCTGGCAGCCTCCGCCTCCCCGTCCCCTTGGCAGCAGGCCTCAGTTGGGTAGGCATGGCAGGACCCAAGCCCGGGCCCTCCCGCTAAGCCCCCCACGGCAGCACCTCCTCCTTCCAAACTGACTTGCATCTAGGCTTCCTGGAGGCAGCAAGGAAGTCTAGATGAGCCTGCAGGGCCAAGGCTGCCTGGGCAAGTTCCCCGGGAAGCATTCCTGACCGCCTGTGCGTTTTTCCAGCCGGCCTTCTTGAAAGGTCCTGCTCATCTGTCATTATATCCACCCTTGGATGAACCAGAAATGCCTCCACAGCCTGACCCAGTTCAGCCCCCGGGCTCCCGGTGACTGTGCCTGGATCTGCTTTCCCATTTCCCTCAGCTCCGTGGAGGAGGAAAGAACCCTCAGTCTCAACAGGGCCGTACTACATTGTCTCTGAAGGGGTCTGCTGGGACTTCTACCCTCTCCTCTCCAGTGTCAGGACCAGTTAGTGGTTCCTGCCTGGACACCCAGAGAGCTTCTGACCCTGGCTCTGCAGACACTGCAGTTGGCAGCTCTGTCCCCCCCACATCGTGTCCTGTCACAGATGCCAGGCTCAGCATCCACCGTAGCCTCTGAATCAGGCCCAAGTCCTCCATTCAGCCCAGCAACCACCTGTCCCCACTGTGTCCCATGTGTCAATCCATGGAGAAGACAGAAACACCTGGGAGAGAGAGAAAGAAAAAAAGAAAGGAAGGAAGAAAGAAAGGAAAGAAGGAGGGAGGAAGGAAGGAAAGAAAGAAAGAAAAAAAGAAAGGAAGGAAGGAAGGAAGGAAGGAAGGAAAGGGAAGAAGGGAAGGGAAGGGAAGGGAAGGATGGAAGAGAGAGGAAGGAAGGAAAGAAGGAAGGAAGGAAAGGGAAGGAGGGAAGAAGAAACAAAGGAGGAAAGAAAGAAAGAGAAAGGAAGGAAGGAAGGAGGGAGGGAGGGAGGAATTCGGAAGGAGGGAAGGAGGGAGGGAGACAGGGAAGGAGGAGAAGAAACAAAGGAGGAAAGAAAGAAAGAGAAAGGAAGGAAGGAAGGAGGGAGGGAGGGAGGAATTCGGAAGGAGGGAAGGAGGGAGGGAGACAGGGAAGGAGGGAGGGAGGAAAAAGAAACAGACATGTGAGGGAAATAGGGACTTCCAGATCCATCAGATGGGCCAGACAAATGGAGGTCAGGCTTCTGGCTTAAGGTCACCTGCATACAGCTGTGAGCCTAAGACCAGGAGACAGCGGCTGCCACTGCTGGGACTGCCGATGCTGCCAAGCCGCCCCCACCAGGCAGCCGGTGATGAGAGCACAGATACACCGGGCGCTGCAAACGTTCATGTTGGCTGCAGCCGGCTCACCTTCCGACACCCCCTTAGCGGGAATGGTCTCTCTGGCTCCTACCACTTTCCATATCCCATGGGCATGCCTCTTGTGGGCAAATCTTTAGTCGCAGCGAGAATCCCAGCGGCATGAGATTCGGGGAAATGTCACTTTCATCCTTCCCCTGTGATACAGAGGGAACCACAGAAGGGGGTGGACGTCGGTGCCAGGGACCAGTACACAACGCCCAGTACCCCACACTCGTCTGGACTTCACCTACCTGGTAGTCCTGACCTAGTTTTAGCTTACCCCCAGCCTGCGGGCACCGCTGAGACCACTGCCCTAAACTCAGCCTCTGCTGGGTCAGCCTAGCGGCCATCCAGCCCACAGCCAGGGCAGAGGAGCACCCCCCATCCGTTCCTCACCCTCATCATCTCCTTAACTGGGGTCTTGTTAACCGAGCCTAGGTCCCTGGGCCCTCCTGGGGCTCCCCTGGCATGGAACCGGATCTGAAGGCAGGTTGTCACTGGACAGCACTGGGCTGGAAGTCAGAAGGTTCAGAAGGCCTGGACTTTAGCCATGTCCTCATGATGGGCCCTTTCAGCCTCTGTCAGAGTAAGTGGTCCCTCAGGTCCTGCCTCGTAGTGACACTCCGAGATTTCTAAATCTTATTTTATAAGCAGAATGGACATGGTCGCACACACACACACACACACACACACACACACACACACACGACATCCCCAGGGAGCTGGGCACGGCTTTGCTGGCACAGCCCAGAGTTCTTGTCCAAATCCATTCAGAAACAGTGGAGGAAATGTGGTGCTGGGGAGAAGGTGAGGCTGGAGCAGAAGGTGGAACAGGCCAGGAACTGCCCCCACCTGACAACCTATCCCCCACCTGACCACCCACCCCTCACCTGACAACCCACCCCCCACCTGACAACCCATCCCCCCACCTGACAACCAATCCCTCTACCTGACAACCCATCCCTTCACCTGACAACCCATCCCCCCACCTGGTGACCCCCCACAAATCCACCCCCCACCCATCCCCCCATCTGACAACCCATTCCCGCCTGACAGTCCATTCCCCCACCTGACAACCCATCCCCTTACCTAACAACACATTCCCGCACTTGATAACTTATCTCCTACCTGGAACCCCACCACCCACCAAGGCCTTGTGTCCAGACTGGGGTCCAGACTGGGCCAAGAATACCTGCTCAGGGCAGGCTCCAGGGAAGGCAGAAGAGGCTGGGGGTAGGGGGAGGTGAGAGAAGGAACTGAGCAGCTAAGAACTAGAGTGAAGAACTTGGGCCATCAGGGAAGAAAGTCTGAGCTGGGCTGGCCGCCGGACTCAGGCCCCCGCCCCCCTGCTCTGGCCTCTTTGGCACCCCGCTCACCTAGACCCTCCGAGAGCAGTCAAAGCCACGGCCACGCCGGTGACCTTGAGGCTGCGCATCCGGCTTAATCCACGTCAGCGTCAGCGAGGGCCTTGCTGTCACTCAGGGATATTTATAACCTGTCTGCCGGAGCCCAGTACCTGGCAGGCCTGGAAACTAGGCCACAGGAGCCACAGAGGAGGCAGGCCCTGCCCCCTGCCCCAGCCTCTGAAGGCTCCCTGGGAGCCAGAGGAGTGAGGGACAGAAGAGAAAGCCTCTCTGCCCCAGCTGGGAAACTTGCCCTGCCCCTGGGTGAGTGGGGTTTCCAGAAAGGGCTTCACATGCCCATCAGCTCGCCTCTGGGCTGCATTTCTGCCCAGTCAGGGTGGCCCCTTGGCACATGCCCCAGTGCCCCAGCTGTGTGCATCTTGCCCACACCCCTCCTCCATCTCGGTGATCAACCCGCACAAAAACTCCCAGGGCCTGGGAGCAAGTCCACACATCCCAGTTCGATGTCTGGGGCCTCACTGTATCCCCACCCACTCCATGTGGAGTCGCTAAGGACTCTGACTGCCTGGGGGCCAGCACGGGCTCCCCTGCTCTCTGGGTGACCTTGAGTAATTGTACAGAACTATCTGTGTCTCAGTTTTCTCATCTGTAAAATGGGCTTAACAATGAGGACTCCATGAATCAAAGGCTCAGAATGAAGTCTGGCACATAATAAGCACTCAGTATGTGCTGGCTTGTCCAGAAAGCTTTATTGATTAGGGATAGAGGCCCCAGAGCCAGACGTTTGGGTTCAAATCCTGATTCTGCCACTCACTGGCTGTGTGACCTTGTGCCAATTACTTAACCTCTCCGGGACTGTTTCTTCCTCCCTAAAATGGGAACAGTAGTACCTATCTCATGGGGTCATTGTGAGGATTACAGAAGTTAATATGTGAAGGGCTAAGCATTGCGCCTGACACACAGGAGGTGTTCAGTTAGTACTAACATTGTTAGATCTGATAATTATCATTCCTGCAAGATTCTTTCCCAGCAGGGCCTCCCTTTCTGCAAGCCTCCCTGCTTGGCTGGCAGAGTGGCTTTCCCGATGCACTCCCTCTTTCCTCCTCTTCCCTCCCAATTGAAAGGCTGCACTTCTCTCCAGCCGCACCTCTCCCAGGCAGTGTCTCCCGACCATTTGGGTGGACTCCACACTACCTCCCTTCTCCCGTCCCCTTGGCCTGACCCCATCGGGATTCCCCTGAGTAAATCCAAACGTCTAGATGGAAGCAGGGCCTCGCTCACCTCTCCTGCCCACCTCAGGGACGCAGAGCCCAACCTCATGCTGTGTGAACAGCAGCAAAGCCAGAGCTTTCCTCAGTCAGGCCTGTCTTTGCTGAGTCTTGACCTCCCTTCTTCAAGCAGGTATCTGTATTCTGGGATGGGGGACAGCGTGACCTGGACCCTGACAACAGACCCACACACACATATAAAGACGCTCTGTTTCCTGCCGAGAAATAATTTCACTTTCCCACTAATGACAGCTAAAATGAATTTTTCCCATTTTCTGGATTTTTCAGTCCAACAGAGGAACAGGCCAGCCTGCCCACCCCTGACCCCCAGGAGGTGAGACGCACCCAGGAGGCCAGGCTTGGGGACTGGGGCAGGGTGTCCTAGGAGTAGAACCCCTCCTCCCTGGGAAAGGGCAAGCTGGCAACATCCTGAGGGGGCACCGAGGCACCTCACCGGGGAAGGGGAGGCGATGATCTTCCTAAAGTGCTGCGGCCCATTTCTGGAGGTAGAAAGAAGCACCAGACTGTCATTTATTTTTCTCTCCCGGAAAGGTCCCATAGACAGCAGGTCAACCTTTCTGACCTTGACGCTATTAACACTTGCTGTCCTCCAGGCCACACTACGCCCCAGGCTCGTCACAGGGCTCTTCGGACACGGTCCGCTTCCCCCCCGCTACCCCACAGGCCTGCAAGGCTCCCAGAGTTGCCTGTCTCCCCAGTAGCCACAATGGAGGGAGGGCGTTCCTCTCGCCTCCTGCACTGCCTCCCCCAGTAATCACCTCTCCTTCTGGCTCGTGGCACAGAAGCCACCTTTGGCTGGGTGCCCCTTTTCCTGTGAGCTGGGGCGAGGTGTAGGGAAGGAGGGGGCTCAGTGGGGTGGAGGGGAGTGCTTCCTTTGCCATCCTCCCATCCTCCCTGAAGGACAGAAGACTTCTGTCACTGGCCTGAGTGGTCAGCCCTTCCCAGCCTCCCGGTCAGCCCACCCCAAATGGATGAGGGTGGGAAGAGGTCCCTCCTGCGGTCCCCTCAGTGGCCATCTGCTTGGCCCTCATCCCTCTCCCTGACGCTAGTCTAGGACTGCCTGGGCAGGATCCTCACTGGTGTTCCTGACGGAGAACCGAAAACCAGCCCCTCTCCGCTTTCTCTGTAACTTATCCCCAAGGATAATGCCTTCCCAGAGACATGTTTGTCTGAGGGAGGGTGCCCAGGCCAGACCAGAGGGTGGTGAGGGAAGCCGTGTAAATCCAGCTAAGTGCCGGTCTGTGGCTTCAGGCGCACGTGGAGCTGGATCTGGGCACGTGTCCCCCAGCAGCTGGGGTTTGTGCAGTAGTACCTGCAGGTACTTATACGGCACATGGCGGCTGCAAGATGGCCTCCACACTGCCCCCTGGGCTGCAAGACAGGCTGTGGAGCCTCTCTGTGCATCCTCAGGGCAACTAGGTGTCCGTTGTCTCTCAGCCTGGAAGGCTGTGTCAGAGCCCCATCAGATCTTCGTCACTAAGCTGCTGGGGTGTTGGTTCCTAATGGTTCATAACCAGGCCTTCTCCAATGGACGGTCCTTACTTGGTAGGATAGAAGCCACTTCCTTGGGAGACACCCAAGAGGTGAAGCCCTCGGTCACATGCACCCTCCCCCGCCCCCCACCAATAGCCCTTGACTAATCACACTGGTGTCCAAATACCAAAGCTGGCCCTCTTGTCTTCATGTTGGACGAACTCCAAGGGGCCATTCGGGTTCCAGAATTTCCCAAGGGATCAGACTCAGGCAACATCTTGCCTAAAGTGGCATCTTGGCCTAGATGCTTCTTTTCCAGTCTTCTCTTGCTGGACGCACACCACAAACACAGAGGGACCCCCAGCTCAGACTGAGCTTCAGGAAACAGAGGGCTAGAACATGGGGATTCTGATCCCAAACCTGCTTGTTCTTGAGGCAGCTCCCGGGACATCCTGTGGTTTTCTGTTATGGTGAGAACCCAGCTTTCTGCCAGGATCTCTTCTCCCGCTCCTGCTCCCAGAGGAGAAGCCTGGTTCTTAACACTTTCTCTGTGAACCGTGAGTCCGGCCCCTCCTGCATCCCAGTGCGGCTCCCTCCCTCCCCTCCCTCACCCTGAGGCTGTGACTCCTGTCCCCTCCCTGGTGGGCCTCCAAATTACTACCCAGTGCCCTCACTTGTTAAGCAGTGCACTTGGCAATTAACTGCATGATATGAAAATATCCCAACCCTAATTATTTCAGGGAAGAGGCCAGGGACCATTAGTAAATGATGGAGGATAGTCTTTCCAGAGACTCCCAGGCCTGTCCCCACTCCAGGCTGCAGAAGGCTGGGGAGGGCAGAGGAACCTTCCCCATGCAGAGGTCACAGGCGTGGGGTGGGGAGACAAGACGTAAAGCCCAGGGAGGTGCCACGAATTTACCAGGGTAAGTCAAGCCACTCTTTGGAGCAGTGAAATACACAATGGTTAGGGCCACCACCCTGGTCCTGCAGACAAGCAGAAAGAACATAACGGTGGCTCCCTGTATGTTTCCTGATGAATAATTGATGGTAGCACACAATCTTGGGAATGAATTCCAGGAGAATTCCCCTTTATGCCTTCTATGCTCCCACATCTGCCTCCCCTGCCCCACCCTAATCCAGGCAGCAGACAGATTTTCCATTTTCCCCAAGTTATGAAGTTCCCTCTGTGCCTTGCCCTGACGTGGGCCCGTGAGGTCTACCCTGGGGAGCAGCAATCAGACACAGAAGGGACGGGAAGCGCACTCAGATAGAGATCTGAGCCGCTCAGGGTCTGCCCTTTGCTTGAACAGTGTGTCTTTTTTTCTGGCAACATATCACAACAAAGCCTGAGAGAGAAAGAAAACATTTTTATTCATGGATCCTTTCATGTGCCGGAATGAATGCAAATGCACACACACATACACTCTCATGCACATCTGAACAGACAGGGGCTTCCATACTCTGAAAGCCTAAATATGAACATTGATATTTATGGGAGGAGAGACATGTGCTTCACAAAAGGACCTGCAGCTCGGCTTCTTTAAGCACGAAGCAGCCAAAGTGCACTTAACATAAAATTTGATGATTTACCTGTAAATTTCCAGAAGCCTGTCCAAGGTAGGGGTGTGGATGTGTGTAAATGTGCAGAGCTTGTCAGTGCCTTTCTGCATCTGGCTGGGGAGAGGGACCGACATTTCTAATGGGAGTCCTCCCCAGAGCTGGCTGGCTACACACCTAAGAGGTCTGATCACAGAGTGGGACCCTAGCCAGGACTATCGGCCTTAGTTCCTTCTCCACCACCAGCCAGAAAAAATGAAACCAAACACTGTATCCCAAGACTACCACAGACCCAAGGCTCATTATTCTCAAAGAATGCTCTCCCCATACCCTGTTAGCCCCCCAGCAGTTCAGCCTCCCATGATGTTTTGAGAGGAGTGCCTTCAAAGAGCTTATTAATAATCTCAACCAACTTCCTCATTTGAAAGCTGAAAAGCCTAGTGCCTACCTGACCTTGGGCCTTCATCCCAGCCATCCCCATAGCGCATGGTGAGGCCCAGACCAATAAAGATGGCTTCTGGGAATCCAGTCTTGCTTTCCAATCCCCTCCAGCCCCGTTCCTGCTCCCTCTCATTTCTTTGCTTTGCCTCCCTTCCCTGCTTCAGGTGACAGGTTTGCCCTTTGAGTTTTAGCTTGCCTATGACACTGTCTTGATGAGATCTGAACTCCCTTTCTGGTAACAATCTTATCTCCTTATGAAAACCTGAGAGGTTACTGCTGTGTCAGCTGCTTAGCTGGGCTCCCGCAGGACTGCCCTGGAACCCACTTGGAGGAACTGGACACCCAGGGACTGGAAGACAGAAGAAGGAGTAAGGCTCAGGTCTCCCCTAATTTCCAAACCAGAACTTGTCCCTGCAGACAAAAGTCCATCTCTTGAAACCTTAGCTCCTTCTTTGTAAAAACAATAAGGCTGCTCGTAATAGCAAATACTTATTAAAGAGAACAGCTACGCACTCTGAGGTGGGCAGTATTCTAAGCCCTTTACTTCTGTTAACTCATTGGATCATCACAGCTCTCTAAAGGAAGTGCTGTCATTACCTCTACCACCACCCCCTCCCAGAGACCCAGAGAGGTTAAGTAACTTGTTCAAGGTCACACAGCTAATGAGTGGCACCACAGGAAACTGGGCCCAGGAAATGTGACTGCAGAGTCCAAGGTCTGACTCCTTGAAGCCCTTGAGACTTGGCCCCTGCGCACATCCCTGACCTCAGACCCTACCAGCCACTGCTACTGCTCTTCGGCTGCAAACACCACACTCATCCCTTTTTAGGGCCTCTGTCTTTGCTGTTCCCTCTGCCTGGAATGTTTGGCTTCCAGACCTCGTGTCTCCCCGGAAAGGCTAGCTTGATGACCCTATCCAAAGGAGCCACCCCTAGCTAGCCCACTGCACCTTTCGTTCATTAGCGTTGACCTGCTAATTTCCTTCAGCATTGCTCAATGCTCAAGGAAACCATCTGACTTCAGGGTTTACTGTTTGCCACTAAAATGGAAACCACGGGCTCAGCCGTCTTTCCCCTCCCCCCATGGTGTTGCGCCCTGCACCTGGAGCACCTTGGCCTGGCACATCATGGGCACTTGACAAATACTTATTGATCCATGAGCACTCTGGTCACGTACCAATGGGCACGCACACACACGCACGCACAGACACTGTCCACGTGCTATAGTGTGCATTCGAACGTATTTGCACGGGCCAGGCAACCGCATGTCTGTGATACAGTACTCTGCAGTGTAACACCAGATAGAAGTGGTGAGACCAGCTTAACATAGATGGGCTTTCTAACAGCGCATGCTAAGAAACAGAACGTCTCTGAGGACAGACCTATACTTACCCAGCCTGGAAGAATGCAGAACAGAAAATAGAGCCTCTGTGCAGGGGCCAGAGCATCTCCACCACCTGGTCCAGGCCTTTTGTGCTGGTTGCCTGGAGAAATGGAAGACTTGATTGAAAGGTGTGACAAGCTGACCCCTGCGGAGTCCTCAGAAGGGGAGGTGGGCCTGGGGTGACCCAGTCGCTCTAGTTACAGAGTTGAGCTTGCTAAATATAGCCCAGCCAGACGTGGGCCACCGATGAGGCAGGTCTGAGATCAGAGAGGATGGAGGGGGCTCCCCTCTCACCCAGGCTCCCTGGCCCCCCACCTTAGCATTTCCAGGCCAGGACTGATCTGGGGTGAGGGGATGCCATCTCCACCCTGACAAGGAGATGGAGGGAGAGGGGCAGCAGGGACCTAAGCTTATGGCTGTTCTGACCTAGTGCCTCACCCGAGCTCGGGCATCGCGTTCTGACAGGAGGTATTTGGGAAATGCAGGATCGGACACCATACGTGGTCTATGGTGGTCAAGGTACAACCAAACTCTAACACAGGACTTGGTAATTTCAAGGCTGCTCCAAGGCTGTGTGTGTGTGTGTGTGTGTGTGTGTGTGTGGTGATTCATATGGTCAGAGGAGCAGAATAACCCAACCCCCTTCATGGTTAAAGATCAGAAAGTTCAATATGATGTCTTCACAGAGCAGAGTGTGGAGACGTAGGTGGGAGCATACCCTAGAGCTGGCCCTAGTGGCATGGGACAGGATTGGTCCTCACGGGCCTGGCAGGCCCCCAAAGCCCCTGATTCCATGTGAAGGTCCCCAGAGCAGCACACAGGATGGAAAGGGCTGGGCAAATCTCTCCAGAGCAGAGGGCAGGAGGAGCCCACCCTGAGACATTTAGGAGGACCAGGGTGCTTGTCTCTGAAATCCTTCCTGTCACAACTGCCAACATGTCCCATGTCCTGTCCTTCGTCAGTCCTGGCCCCTGGAGCTCCAGGTACCCCCGTCACATGCAATGGTGCCCCTGGACTCTCAGGAAGCCATGAAGCTTTGGCCAGAGGTAGGAAGCTGGACGAAGGGACAGTCTGGAGAGTGCCTACGCTTGTGGCTTGAGAGTCTCCTTATCAGAGGACCATCAGTAATCATCCTGCCCCTGTCCTTTCCAGGACAGGGAGCTCATCTGTAAAATGGGACAATAATGCCCTCTTCAGAGAACTGTGAGGGTGGAGCGAGAAAGCACAGCAGAGCACCCAGCACAGGGCATCACACAAAACAACAAAGATGCGTGAGCGTTGATTGCCATGCTTCCTTTCTCTCTTCTCCTTAACTCTCTTCGGAAAATGTAAGATGGCATTACCTATAAGAAGATGTGGCCCAAATTTGTTGTGATTGTTTCCTACCCACTGGAACTACCCAAGGCAGCTGTCCTCTCCCTGCCCACCTCCAGTGGAAGCCCCGCCACACCCCTGGGCCACCGGGTCATGCCAGCACCAGCTGCCGTCACAGGCGGGGGCACAGAGGATCCACAGCCCTTAGAACTGGGGTGCCCTCCCCCCTTATCCTCGGTGGCTCGCCCAGGGTGCGAGGAGCTGGCAAGCAGGCCTCCCCCAGGGATCACCTTTCCTGGCCTTCTGCTACCTGCGGGCCTGACCTTGGGCATCCCCATCCAAGCAGGGGTAAGCAGTTGGCGGGAATCCCCCAGAGCCTTCCTTGTGCCCCCTCCCCTTGACACAGGCTCACCCTCACATTTCCGCCCTCTTTTCTCCCTTTACCTGTGTATTTTTTTTTTACTTTTAAATTTTGTTTTATTTTTTTATTTAAGTTCGATTCATGAACATATAGCACATTATTAGTTTCAGAGGTAGAGGTCAGTGATTCATCCATCTTACGTAACACCCAGTGCTCATTCCATCAAGTGCCCTCCTTAATGTCCATCACCCCGTTACCTGTGTATTTCCTCTCCAGTGGAAGAATGCTATTCTCCCTTCCAGAGGGGCTGCTGGCAGGGAGTGGAAGAGCTCACAGGACTGCAGGACCCTGGGACTCCAAGGAGGAGCTGCCCTGCCGGCCCCCAGTCTGAGCCTGAGGCTGACGCCCCACTCCTTTGGTTTTGGGTATGTTTCTCAGTGGCTTCCTTCCATTTCTCACCTCCCTTCCCACTGTGAAGGGCGGGGGCTTGGACTGGACGGAACAGCCCTGGGGCCCAGAGATCTCCTCTGCAAAGCCAGGGGCTCCCTTCTATGCTTGGTGGGGAACCTGGACCAACCCAGGCCTGTCTGATCTGCCGTTTCCCCTCCTTTAAGATGATCAAAAGAGCACCCCGCCCTGTGTTTCAGGGGAGAGAACTAATCTGGGTGTCCACCTGGCTAGGGGACAGGGAGATGGGCCGGGCCTGTCAGGGAGACCACACCCATGTCTCTCCCTGCCACCACCTGCCCTCTGGGTATCTACTGATCATCACTTTCTTTCACAGGAATCAAAGCCCACATAGCAGTCAAGTGGGACACAGAGCAGGAGACCACCCTCCTCATAGAAAGAGATAAATGTGCACAAACCACTGTTCCCAGTTGTGGGCGGCCCCCACCTGACCCTTCCCAGGTTCCTTCCCTCCCTGCACTGCTGAGTTCAGGTTTCCTGGGAAAGGATCTGCTCATAGGACCTGGGGCCCCTCCACATCCCGCTTGAGCTAGGAGGGAGAGCAGGGACAGCCAGAGAAGAGCCCCAGCTTCTCCTCCTCATTTTTCAGATGAAGGTCCTCAGGGCTGCTCAGAAGGGAGGGCTGCGCTGTGAGCTGGGGTCCTGGTACAAGAAGAAAGTGGTTCCCTTCCCACCATCCTTGTTCCCCTTCTTCCCTTCCCTGACCTACAGCTCAGCTCTGCCCCTCCACGTGCAACCACGTGACGTCAAGCTCTTGGAGCGGACAAGCTCCTGCACCCTGGCCAAGTGTCCTGGCACACCTGTGGCCTGACTTGAAGCTGAGCTCAGAACATCTGCTCCCCCCATGGTTGGGGAGTCGGGGGGACACTAGGGCTCCCACGGAGCCCCTCTTGCAGCAGAATGGGGTGGACAGGTTTCTTTAAGGGAGTTTTTCTATCTTAGTTCTTACTGCTTCAGCTGTGACAGGACTCTATTTACCTTCCACTGCACCCAGGAAGACTGGGCTTAGGAGAGAGGAGAGGTAAGAATCAAAGGAAAGGAGGCCGGGTCCATGGCTGCCTGGGGGACTCCCACCTCCCCCTCCAGCAGTGACTGCCTGCTGTGGCCTCAATGCCCCCGCAGCGGAGTGGCGGCCCCTCGAAGGAGTGGGATCACCTTCCTGGGCATCTTCACATTTTGTGGAGGGGATTCTGTTAACACAAGGGAATGGGACCTCCTGCCAGGGCCAGGTACTGGGCAAGACTGGGGGCCGGTAGGGCATCGTTCCTCCCTGATGTGGCTTCTTAGTGAGTACGCTGAGAACAACTGTGGGAAAGCATGACTCCTACGGAACAGATGCCTGTGGCAGGAGTGTGGCGGTTGGGATTCACAGAGAATTGCCCCCCCTCCATGTTTGTCATGTGTAGCTCTGAGGGGATATCAGCAGCTCTTCCAGGCCTTTTAGTTGATAACTGGGGTGGTTGGGCTCGTTTCCTTCGGGGTCTTCTGGGCCTACTGGGCCTGGGGAATTGGGCTGCCCCCGCACCCTCACCTCCCTGGGCCTGCCTGCCCTTCCTTCTTGCCTCAGCGCTGGGCTGAGAGGACAGCAGAGGCCGCAGAAATTTTCCCAGTCCACATCTTCATCCAGAGCTGCTTTTCCTATTCCCATGGTGACCACACACCAGTCGGGTTGCTGAATCTGCCTGCGCTCAGGTATCCAAGAGGGCAAGGATGGGTCTGACGGCTCAGGCTGCCTGGTGGGGGATGGGCACGAGAACCCCTCCTCCCATGCCCAGATGAATTCTGCTCATTACTGAGTGCTCCTTACTACTCAAGATAATATCAGTGTTCCTTGGCATGAATAGTAGCCAGAGAATTCTACTATCAGATAAGGGAGACTAAGCTGCATGGCCTCCGAGGTCCTGACCGTGCCAGTCTCGTGATTCTAGAACCCAACACACTGACTCCTATCATGAATATGAAGTAACTGGTGACAGTGTGCTCAGTGGCCCACGTAATTAACGTAAGGGGAGCTGTTAGCACTTCAACTTTCCCGGTTCTATGTGTTATGTATTTGATTACTCTGCACTTCTCAGCTTATAAATACACAGCCCCCGACCTAGGTCTCTCTTCATTGTCATTGGCCAATTAAGGAACCGAGGCGACAAACTAAAGCCCCTCACTCAGGAAGAGACAGGCAGCCCCCCTGATTTGGGCTTCAGGAACAGAAATTCCTTTGCCCCCGGCCCACTGCCCTGAGGCACGCTGTCCTCTGCAAGCCCACAGGACCACATCGCTCCTCAACCCTAAAGCTGGGGTTTGTTCCTCAGGCTTCCTCTTGCTCAGAAACAGCAGTCTGTCTTGACTGATTCCTAGTCAGACTCAGAACAAATCTCTTCCCCTTCATCGCTTTCTGGGATAAGTGAGGCCTGTAGGTCTGGGAACCTCAGAGGGCACCATGAATCCTCCCAGCTGAGAGGGCCACCGTGGCCTGTGGGGAGCTCCAGCCTGTCCATCCTTGCCTGGCAGCGCGTTCCTCAGAGACAAAGAGACCAGTGGAAGACGTGTGGAAAACCCACCAGTCCTTGCCAACCTGAGATAAGTTCCTCAGGGAGACCTGTGAAGGCCCCATGGGCATGCAGATGTTCTTTCATTTCTCACGACAGGGGGCAGAGTCAGCAAACCACTAAATGCCAACTGTTGCAATTTCTATATCTCCCTCAAGTGGCTGCTGGCTTCTGCCTTCTCAGGTTCATGGCCCATGTGTTGGGATGCAAAAGTTTAGGAATTAAGGAACTTTCTGGGATTCGTTCATATCAATTCCAATGGAGGCAAATGTGTTTATCGAAGGCTTACTCAGCCCTGTCACTCGCCAGGACTATGACCTTCGGCACGGGTTTAACCGCTCTGTGCCTCAGCTTGCTCCTCTGGAAAACAGTACTTGAAATACCCCATGTCACAGGCTTAGTGAGGATTAACTGGCACAGCACATATGAAGTACTTAGTGGGAGCTGTGTAAAGAAACCCAAGCTCCTCCCTGCCCCACTCCCCCTATCTACACTGCTAAGAACCTTCCTCTTCCTCTTCATGCTGCCTCCGAGCAATTGAGCGAGGTTACCTTCCAGGCACCCATCTTTCATCACAGATAGGATGGCCTGGCCCATCCGGCGCCCTTGAAACATTCTGTAAGGTCAGGTCTCAGAGCTCCTCCTCTGTTCCCTCCCCCTTCGTAGGTTCCTATATTGGCCGTCATGTCTGGCCCCGAGATCATGACAGTTTTAAAAAGGCTGGTGGCTCTGCACTCTGGTCCAGTGGGCCAACCCAGCTCCTCATCTGAGGAGGCCAGAGCCTAGGTGGGGTGATGGGCAAGTCCTGGACACGGGGGGTCCCAGAGCCAGGCGTTTTGACTGGTCCCACACGTGACAGCTGCTGTGCCTTCAAGAGCATGTTGTACCCCAGCCCCACTGACCTGGGTTAGAAAGTGACAGGTAAAAGTGACAGATATCAAGAGGTCTGAGGTGGCAATGGGCTACGGCCCTGAGAGCGGATAGAAAGAACACCTCAAGTCCAGAATACACGCTTCCCTTCCTCAGAGTCCTAGCTCCTGCCTTTTTACATTGACAGCCATGTTTGCTGCCACTTCCGCTCCTGCCATGGACCCCCTGATGGCTGGGACACGAGAGTGGAGAAAAGCGAAAGGAAAAACTCAGGGATCCCCACCCCTGCACCCATGCTCTGCACTGTAGGAGTTCTAGATGTCACTGCTCTGACCAGAAGCAGACGGTTGCTTCTGTATCTCTCTGTCTGCGCCAAGTGCTAACTTTAGGTGTCAGGCTATGCTCAGTCCTGCTCAGCAGAGACCCAAGTACAAAATATGTCCCATTCACGACCAGTTTGGTGGTCTGGTCTCCTGGTTCCCCCAGTCCCCAGTCCACTTGCTGGTACTTAGTGTTCAGAGACTTCAGATAGCTGCGCCATGTACTCTGTTCAGGTTTCATACCCAGTGAGGGAAAGAGGTGGCCATGTGTTTACTTCATCCTTCCTGGAATTGGAATATAATAAGATTTTAAAGCCTTATTGAGTTATAAAATCCTGGGTCCTTCTTCTGCCTCCAAGAGAAAGGGGACAAGTCCTGGCTGATTGTCACATTGTCCTGTATTCTCATGAAAACACAATCACACCTATTCACTTATTCATTCTCTTAACAAATATTTCTTGAGCACCGGTTCTCTCTGTGGTAGGCCCCTTCTAGACACTGAGAATTTAGCAATGAAAACCAGACAAAGCCACTGCCAGACAAAGCAGTCAGAGTATAAACAAATAATTAAATATATAATATGTAGGCGATAAATACTATTGTGCAAAATAAAGGAACACAAAAGGATGGGAGTGCTTCTTTATAGAGGGTGGGCAGGCAGAGGCTCTTTGAATAGGTAATGGAATCTAAGGAGAGAGTCGGAAAAAAGGGAGCTCTCTAAATATCTGAGGCAGGAGTATTCCAGGAAGAAGAAATGCCAAGACCCTCTGGGGGCAGAGAGAGCATGTCTGGCATATCTGAGGAATAGCGAGAGGCCTATGTAAGTGACCAGGGAGCACAGGGCAAGGAGGCGTGCAGTTGGCTGGGGCGGGGGACCGTGGGAGAGATCATATGTGACTGTGAAGGCCGTTGTTAGAACTTTGGGGAATGTGGAATTTGACACAGGAGAGTGACATTATCTGACTTATAATTTAACTGGATAAGTCTGACTGCTGTTTGGAGAATAGATTGGGGTAGGGGAGTGGGGGTCAAGAAGGAAGCAGAGAAATCATCTAGAAGACTATTGAAATAATTCAGGAGAGAGAAACTATGTATTTACTGGTCCAAGGGGAATCAGATGGAGGAAGTTAGAAGTGGTTGTGTTCTGAATATATGTTGAAAAAAGAGTGGACAAGAGCTGTTGACAGGGGGTTTGGATAGAGAAAGTGAATAGTCAACTTGGAGGTGCTATGGAGACCATTTGGCAATCACCCTGCTGACCCAGGAATCTCTAAGCCAACATTCTTGATATCATGATGGAATTCTCCCTGGGAGAGAGGATTCACTACCTCACACAACAGCCTTACCCAGCCCCTTAAAGTTCTTTCTTATACTCACTCAAAGCCATGTCCCTGTGTTTTTCTCTCACCGCTCCTGAAGCAATAGAAGGCAGGTCTTCCCACCTCCCACAGACAATCCTCCAGATTCCTGGCAGAGATGTGCCTGGCCTCTCCCTCCATTCACATCCCCCATCAGTGCTGTTTTCAGTCCCTCTGAACGTGAGCAAATCCCAGGAGGAAGCAGCTCTGGGTATTCTACCAGGCAGAACTCCTTCTGGATCACGGTTCAGAATTTTGGTAATGATTCACATTTAGGTCACACATCTAAATTTGGCAAAAGGACTCATCCCCATCCTTTTTTCCAGGTGGGGAGAATTAGAGAGTTAGCTTCAATCTTGCTTCCTTATCACTGAGAAAACCAAAGAACTTAGAAGTGTGCTTCCTTAGACCACCTGTCGGGATCCGTGTCCACACTCTCCTTTCTTGACCATCGTAGTAAATGGTCAGACAGTGTAGATAGTTCATAGTTAAGTGAGAAACTATCTGTGCTCCTATCTCAAAACGGTTTCTCCACTTTTCTACTATATCCCACCCCTTTTCCCATGTTCAAGAAAATTGGAGTCCCTGAAAATTGGAGGGAACAATGGAGTAGAACTAACATTTTAAAAGCAGAATTCAAGAACACTTACAGAAATAGGAGAAAACCTTACTTGATGTAAAGGTCAATGAAGTGCCTGGGAAAATCGAGAATGATCAACTCACAGACAAAGCCTGTACAATTGTTAGACTTTAAAGACGAAGAAGCAATACTCAGGCCTCAGATGCAACAGTCATAATACCTGCAAGAGTATGCAAATTCTAT
Organism: Ailuropoda melanoleuca; assembly: GCF_002007445.2. Lineage (NCBI taxonomy): Eukaryota > Metazoa > Chordata > Mammalia > Carnivora > Ursidae > Ailuropoda > Ailuropoda melanoleuca. Next base: position 1,696,435 of record NW_023234215.1, on the reverse strand, counting down.
TGGCATCAGGATATTCGAGAGCCATCTGCAAAGCAAGACAAGAATGGAGCATTATTTTCAGATAACCGAAAGAATGGAAGGAAGTTGTGAGCCAAGGACTTCACATGCAGCATAGCTATCATTCATTTATCAAGGCTATTGAAAAATTACATATGCAAGGAGAGAAAATATTCCGTACACATAAGCCCTTCTTAGATAACCTGCTAAAGGATGAATTCTATCTGATCAAGAGATGACTGGTGGGAGGAGCTTTTGGCAAATGAATGATGGTGAGTATGTAGTGTATTTAAAGTATATTTAGAGCATTTAGATCTAAAAGTTAAACAAGGATCAGAATCAAAGGTGGAAAATAATTTGTAAATGGTTTATGTTCTGACCAAGTAGAAAGAATATAACTTAAAACTTGAGCCAAAAAGGAAGATAGAAAGACCCAAGTAGAATAAGGTCATTGTTGCATAGGCAACAGGAATCAAAGGATATGATTTAGAATCGACAATCTAGTCAGCACAGATAGTTCACAGTTAAGTGAGAAAAATGTAGATCAGGATATTTTAAATGATAACAGTACAAAGGTAACTATTAGAGCAAAAATGTACACTTTTGTAAATATCAAAGCAATTTTTATAAAAAAAAAGCAAAGGAGACATGGAGAGAAAGAAAAAAAGTAAACATAACATAAAATTGACACCAATATATTAATCATATCAATAAATGTGGACATTACCTTGTCCAGTAAAAGAAATATATTTTCAAAATATCTTACAAAGCAAAACTCTAGTCTCTTCTATATCTAGAAGAAACATTTAAAACAAAGTGATTCAAAGGCTACAAAATAAAAGAGGTTAGGAAAAGTTATGCTAGCTAAGTAGCACGGCTCTAAAGAAGGGAAGCAAGCCCAATATTAGTGCAGAATTTAGGCCAAAAAGATCAAATGAGACAAATAAAAATATATTATAATGCAAAAGCAGCCATCTACAATAAAATAAATCAGTTATTAATACCTATGTACCAGATTAACCAGAAACCACTTCTCTATGAAATAGAAATGACAGCAATGGGAGAAGAAATAGATAGAAATAATAATGATAAGACAGTTTTACTCACCACTCTCAGGCCAAGAAGGGCACGTGAACAAAAAATAAGCATGAATAGAGAAAACTTAACCAACATTAATGATAAATTAGATTTCATCAATATGCATTAAATGCTGTACCCTTTAATAAAGAGTATGCTTTCTTCTTAAGCAGACATGAAATATTTATCAAAATCGATCATGTATTATACCACAAGGGAAACATAAGTAGGTTCCATAGCAGGAATATTACAAACTGAATTCTCTGATCACGATGCAGTAAAAGTATAAATAAAAACCAAACATTTAAAAAGATGGAGAAAAAGGGACTGACTTCATTCTCCCTCCTAAAACAATAAGAAACAGTCTGCACAAAATATAGGAAACAATGCCAGGCATCAAACCATGAAGGACAGTGATCCTAAAGACTTGGGAACAAATGAGATGATGCCTACAGTCATCAGCTTAGCACCTGGAGAGAGTTCCAGGCCCGGTGCAGGCTGCCCAGTGCACTGCCTGCCTGACTTGAGAAGCTGAGAGTCTGAGGGATCAAGGGAGCTGTGGTTCACAGGACAGAGTACAAGACACAGGAGAGCTGCAGAGGGTGCCTCTCAAGTATTCAACAGAATGCTCATGGGCACATATGTGTGAGGAAACCACCTCTCAGTCCATTCAGGCTGCTCTAACAAAATGCCATTACCTGGCCAGCTTTAAACAACAGAAATCTATTTCTCGCGGTTCCGGAGGCTGGAAGTCTGGGATCCGTGCTGGCATGGTTTGGTGAGGGCCCTGCTCTGGTGGCAGACTGCTCGCTGTAGTCCTCACGTGGTAGAAAGGGCCAAGGAAGCTCTCTGGAGCCTCTTTCATAAGGAGAACTAATTCCACTCGTGAGAGTTCCATGCTCATGACTTAAGCACTCCCCAAAGGCCTGACCCACTAATCCATCATCTTTGAGGGCTAAGATTTCAACATATGAAATTTGGGAGTGAAACACACATTCAGACCATAGTGTTACCCCAAACCACAGAAAGAGCCTCCTGAAAAGATCAGCAGAAACACTGCCGGGTATTCCCACAGGGCCAAGAATAGTGTCTGCTCCAAGCAGCTGAACGAGAAAACCTCCTAGTTCATGTAGAATTGTGTTCAGTGCTCAGAGGGTCTTGCCTCAAAGGTGGAGGATAATTAGCTGTAGACTAAACACTGCTTTGGCTCTATCTGACAAATCTTTAATGTAAAACCTGAAAAGACTGAACTCATTCCAAGTAACTTTACTGTATCTCAGAACAAAGTTCAGGAACAAAAATACATTAAAATTCATAATGTCTGGCATCCAATAAAAAATTCCCTGGCATGTAAAGAAGCAGGAAAATATCATCTCTAATGAGGAGGAAAGTCACCTAATTAAAACCAACCAGAACTGGACACAGAGGTTAGATTCAGCAGAGACATTAAGATGGTTATTATAACTATAACACAAATGTTTAAAAAGTTAGTATATTGACATAGAAGATGCAAAAAAGACCCAAATTCAATACCTAGAGAGGAAAAATACAACGCTTGATGTGAAAGACACACAAGAAGGGACTAAGAACTAAGATTAGACATTAGAGAAGAGAAGATTAGTGAATTTAAGACATAGCAATAGAAACTATTCAAAATGAAATACACAGGAAAAAAATTTTAAAAAAAGAAAATGAAAAGAGCATCAGTGAGCAGTAGGACAACTTCATGCTGCCATGACTAATCAAAAGAAAGGTGGAGTGGATACACCAATATGAAACTAAGTAGATTTCAGAACAAAAACTATTATCACGGATAAAGAATGTGATTTCATGATAATCAATCAAGAGGTCATAACATAATTTTGAATCAGAATATAAGCTATTGATTAGATAATAGTATTGTATAGATGTTAACTTTCCTAATTGATCACTATTCCATGCTTATATAAGAGAATTTCCTGGGGCACCTGGGTGGCTCAGTCTTTAAGCGTCCACCTTTGGCTCAGGTCATAATCCCAGTGTTCTAGGATCCAGCCCTGCACCAGGCTCCCTGCTCAGCAGGAAGCCTGCTTCTCCCTCTCCCACTCCCCCTGCTTGTGTTCCCTCTCTCGCTGCCTTTCTCTCTGTCAAAATAAATAAATAAAATCTTAAAAAAAGAGAGAGTTTCCTTATTCTTTGAAAATAATTAATTATGAAAAAGTAAACAGGCACAATTTTATACAACTTATTATCAAGTGAGAGAGAGAGATAAAGCAAATATAGCAAAATGTTAACCATGAATAGTTCTGCTTAAGCATATTTAGGAAATCATGTCCTATTATTATAACTTTTCTATAAAATTTGCAACCAACACAAAATAAACGTTAAAAAATTATATTTACATCAGTGCCATAATAGTCCCTATTCAAAATAAGTACCCAATTTTTTTATTTCAAAGCACTTCTTAAGTTCTAATATCATATATTTATTAAATGTTTATTATGAATCTGCCTCCATAAAAATCCAAGGTCTCAGGGACAAGAATCTGCTATTTTGTATAATGAGGTAATCCTGAATTTCTAGAAGTATACCCAGCACTTAGTAGATGTTAGAATTAATATTCTTGAATGAGTGCATAAATGTTACAATTGGATAGAACAGGCTCTAGAGTCAGATGATCGGTGTGCAAGCCCTTATTCTTAGTGTTACTGGATACAACATGGGCAAGTAATTAAGCTTCTCAGGAACTTAGCTCCTAATGAGTAGTTACCTATCAGAGAAATAGGGAGTGCAATATCTGAAAAAATGGCAGAGTACAGACCTCCAAAAGTCTGTTCCTCCACAAAAGCAATGAATAAACTGACAGAAACTGTGAGAATCAACATTTTCAGGACTCTGAAATCCAATCAATACCATACAGCTAGCATGGGAATGGTTAATCAATATAAACATATATGAGACTCAATGAAATGTGACATTTTAACCTACCTGGTACTATCTCTCACTCCCCAGCTTGCCAGTGGTCTGACGACAACAGCTGGTATTCCCAGTCTGTACCTGGCACCAGAGGGAACAGAACAGACCCTCTTCCAAACAACTGTGGTTTTTGTTTTGACCTGTCCGGTGGCTTCTTGAAGAATGGTCTCAAAAAGCTTGTTCTATTTCACCTAACTCAGGACTGTCCCAGGGTTGAAGCCACTACCCAGGGAGAATTGGTCAAAAATACTGAAAATCAAATGTGTTAGCTGCTGCTTCCTCAGGCAAGGACTAACAGTTGGCGAAAACAATAGTCTAACCTAAAAGCCTGGAAAGGAAAGGCTGGAGAATGAGATTCTTTGAAGAATAAGGATTTTGGAATGCTGCCACATATTTCTGGGGATCTAGAAGGCTATGCACATACCCAGGGCTGGGAACGTGCTCAAAAAACACCTGAGAAGGCCCTACGCTCTTGTGCCTGGCTGCACTTTGGGTTCTGCACAAGCAGGAAGTGAAGGCTAAGGTAAAGTTGTAAAATGTCTGGCTGAGTGTTGTAAGCATGTCCCAACACACACACACACACACACACACACACACACGTATCACACGCACGCCACCCAATAAAACTAGTTGTTTGTTTTTATTTTGTTTTGTTTTAGTTCCAAGTATTTAAGGAAATTTCTGTGAAATCACTAGCTGACCATAAATCTAACAGAACAGACTTTAATGATCACACATGAAAAAGGATACAAACAGTACAAAACTCACTGAAGAAAGTCATGAAACAGACAAGCAACAAGGGAAACGCAAATCAAAACCAGTGAGATACCACTTCACACCTACTAAGATGGTTATAACCTTTTTAAAACATGAAAATAATAAACATTGATGAGAAACTAGAACCTTCATACATTGCTGGTAGGAATGTAAATAGGTATAGCCACTGTGGAAAGTATTTTGTCAGTTCCTCCAAAAGATAAACATAGAATTGCCACATGACCCAACAATTCCACTCCTAGATATATATTCAAGAAAATGAAAAACAATTTTTTAAAAAGATTTTATCTACTTATTTGACAGAGAGAGAGACAGCCAGCGAGAGAGGGAACACAAGCAGGGGGAGCGGGAGAGGAAGAAGCAGGCTCACAGCAGAGGAGCCTGATGTGGGGCTTGATCCCAGAACGCCGGGATCACGCCCTGAGCCAAAGGCAGACGCTTAACGACTGTGCCACCCAGGGGTCCCTGAAAAACAAAAATTTAAACAAAAATGTGTACATGTGTGTTTACGGCAGAGTTATTCATGATAACCAAAATGGAGAAACAACCCAAATGTCCATCAACGTGAACGAATAAACAAAATCAGGTATATTCATGAGGTGGAATATTATTTGGCCTTAAACAAAATGAAGCACTGATACATGTTCCAGCATGGAGAAACCTTGAAAACACTATGCTATAAAAAGAAGCCAGACACAACAGATTACATGTTGTGTGATCCCATTTACACGGAGTGTCTGGAATAGAGAAACCCATCAAAACAGAAAACAGATTAGTGGCTTGCTCTAGGTTAAAGAAAAGAAAGAATGGATAGTAACCGCTTAGCGTGTATGGGACTTCTTTTGAGGGGGGTGGTGACAAAATGTTCTGTAATCCAATAGTGGTAATGGTTGCACAACATCGTGAATGCAGTAAAAGCCATTGAATGGCACACTTTAAAATGGTTAAGATGGTGAACTTTACGTTATGTGCATTTTTGAAAAAGGCATATAGGGTGCTCAAGTATGATGATGCATTCCGAATTTTCCAGGAGGGAGTCTTTCAAAATAAGTGCCCAGGAAATAATAACAAGGGAGCCTCCTCCGACTAGCCCCCAAGGCACTGTCCTTTTCTCCTTGGTCAGGGGCATTCTCATCAGCTCAGCAGCTCTCTCCCATTGGCTGGATCCTTGCCGCTGAGGGTCTGAGAACCTGGTTCCCCAGGCCCTGCATCGGGGGAGAGAGGAAGCCAGGGACAATGACCAAGCTTTCTTTAGGGGTCTGGGGCCCCAGGAGCTGGATGAGGCCGGTCAAGCATTTCTCTCTAGTGAGAGGTCTTTGGTTGGCTGGAAAATGCCAATTGACGTTAGGAGGGTCTGAATGGCAGCTGTGCCAGTAACTCTTGCAAGACGTCAGGCCAAGCGCCTTGCGGATGGTGCTTTCCTCTGAGGGAAGATAAAACCTAAATGAGGACTCCGGGAGCACAGGTAACCTGTGATGCCACGGCCTGCTAAGGGCACTGCCCTCGGAGGCCAGACCGAGGCTGACCCCTGCTCCCGCGTGCCTGGGGCTCGGTCCTCGCCCACTTGGCCACCACCTTCCAGGAGAGCAGCGCCCCTCGGCAGTCCCAGCACCCCAGGACTCCGGGACGCCCCTCCCCGACTCCCGTCGGCGAACGGGACCCACGGCGGTCGGCGGAGGTGGGCCGGGGCAGGAGCTCGGCCTCTGATTGGAAAAGGGATGCGGGGGCGGGGCGGTGGGCGTGGCCAACGGCCGGAGCCCGAGCCTTTGCTTAGTTTCCTCGAGTTGGATCTGAGTTGTTTTCGTAGCTGACGAACCGGTTTAGGGGTACCCCCATCCCCAAGGAAGATCAGAACTGCTTTAAGGATGCAGGACAACCCCCGAGGCCCAGGCTGTGGGGAACTGGACATCCCTTTGCTTACCCCAGGTTGGTTGCACAAGTTGCGGCCTTCGTCCCCAGAGCCGCAGGGCTGGGGGCTGCGGTCCGCTTTAAGCCCGGGCTTAGCCCCCTCCCCTTGCCGCGGGGTCACCCTCGCATTTCCGCCCTCTTTTCTCCCTTTACCTGTGTATTGTACCTCCCGTGGAAGGATGCCATTCCCCCTTCCCGAGGGGGCGCCGCCTGCAGGCGGTGGGAGAACGCGGGACTCCAAGGAGCTGGAGGAGCCTGGCGGAGCTGCCCTGCCGGCCTGGCCCCCGGCCCGAGGCGCCTGGGTGAGGGGCTCTGCGGGATGTTCTTCCTCCTCTCCTTTTCACCTCCCTTCCCACCGCGAGGGAAGGGGGCTTGGGCTGGACGGAACTGCAGACCTGAGGGCAGGAGATAGCCTCTGCGAGGCCAGGGGCTTCCTTCTTCGCTGGCGGGGGGTGGGGGGGCGTGGGAAACACACTAACCCCTAGCAAACGTTTCCTCTCACCTGAATCATGACTGGAGAGTACCGCCGCCTAGGTGGGAACCTCGGTGAGAATGCGAGTGAAGTGAATGTCTTTTGAAAACAAGTTTGTTATGCTTCGCCTGCCTTAACTTGTGGTTTTAACCATGTTGGCCTTGCCCCCACTGCCGCGTTTCCATGTATCAAGTTTCTCCTGATCTCCTTTTACTTTCACAGGACTGGTCACGGCCCATGATCATCAGTCAAGCCATATCCAAGAGCGTGGAGGCTATTTCTGCACGTGGTCGTCTTCTAGGAACTAGAAAGCCACCCTTCAGGAGTCCCCATCACAGTGGGACAATGGCCGGCTCCTCCTTTTGCAGCCTTTACTGAAGTGTTAGCTAGCTGGCAAAGGATCTGCTAGTAGAACCTGGGGTTTTTGTCCCCTGTGCCACACACCCCTTTCCCCTCAAGATATCCAGTACTATTCCTTCAGGGAGGAGATTTGAGCTTTGTTCAGGCAGCAGGAGAAGACATAGTCCTCACGGGTCACGCAAGTTTCCTTCAAAGGTCAAGGCTCACAGGATTCCTTAGGGGAGAGGGCTGGGCGTGATCAGGAACCCCACTGTAGGCTTGCATGTCAGTGCAGAGGGCAGGTCCCTTCCCCTCATATTTCCCTGCTCTGTCCCAGAGCTCAGCTCAGACCCAAAGGCTCTTCCATTTACCATCAACGTGGAAACTTGGCTCTTCACATGGGTGTATTCTCCCTCTTTTGTGCATTATCTTGTTCCTCAAAACTGTCGTTTCATGAAGGAGGCTTGTGGAGTCAAGGGCCCTGGCCAGACACCCAGAGGTGACTGAGCCCTTCAGACCTCAGGTTGGGTAGAGCAATTTAATAAAGGCTTTATGTCCTTGACTGCTGGGACTTGTGATTGGTGTGCTGAGTGAGAAGATCGGATGGTCCTTGTTTTCCTTTCCGTCTAAACCCAACGCACAGTGTTTGCCGCAGAGAAAGGGGTGATGAGGGGAGGGGGGGAGGACCGTTTTAAGGAGTATCCCTGGCTCTCCCCACCTCCCTCTCTGAAGAATGCTTGTCACTATCTCAGGGAGGGACTGGACACCGGTTGGTTTGCTAGACACCTGGTAGAGTTTTCTCTGAGCATCTACATTGTGATAGGGCAAGAACCAAAGGAACAAATTTTTCCATTGGAATGTCAAGTCACTAGGAAGGATGCAAAAGGGGGTAAATAGTGATTTATATTGCGGTCCTGGAATTTTATTAGTTACTATTTTTGTAACTTTGTTCTCCTAGTCCTTGATTAAGGATAAAGGGAGAATTAATAATGAACAAATTCTTGGTGGGAGGGGGCTGTTGATCAAAGAGTACAGGTATCCCATCAATGGGCCTGTGCTGTGCACCTGGCAGGTGATGGGCAACTTTCCTGGATCTCACAGTTGGTAGTGAAAGTCCTTGCAGAAAACAAAACATTCTCTCACCAGGGCTTCAGAGGTTGCCCAGTGCCCTGCTCCCTCTTCCTTTCTTGTTTTGCCCATGCGCCATGGAGACCAGCTCTGATTTGGCAAGAGAACAGACCTCCCTAAGACTCCCCACCTTGGGGCCCTTGCTCTGTGTTTTTCTACTCCAGTGATGACCACAGAATATTCTGGGAATTTTCTGTAATGACTCTGGGGTCCCCTAAGGAGCAGGAATGGTTGAGTCTGTACAAAGCTGGAGCCATAATCATCAAGCACAGAGCTCATTGGAGCACAGAGAATGAGTTCATGTGTTCTCTTCCTTGGGGACTTATAAATTAAAAGTATGGAATCATTTGTAATCAGAATAATACCACCTGGCAGGGATATTGATGAGCAGAGGAGGGCTTATTTGAAGCCTCTGATCTTTCCATCCCTGAGACACTTTGCCTAATACCCATATAATAATCATTAGTGTTCTGTAATTTATAACAGTGTTATCATTGATCCAGGTCATTAATCATCATGAATTGGTGACTTCTCAAATGCTATGGGTTATTTGCGTAGCTACATAGAGCTCTGTGGTTTACAAATAAAGTAATCCTTGGAGGTAGATACCATGGCCATTTTACAGGTGAGGATACTGAAACAAGGTTCAGCTCCCTTAAGGAGACGGTCTGCCGTGCACTTGCTTTGTTGGACCTACTGACTTACTCCTCTCTCCAACCCCCACATTTTAGAAAACAAAAACAAAAAAGCAAATGGGGACTTGGGGCTTATTTAATCCTCAGTTTGTCAGGGCGTTTAAGGACCTTCAGGGCAGCCTTCTATTTCTCAACAGGCACTAGGACAGGCACAGAGAAGTCATTAAATATTTGTTCAATAGATTCTCCATGTCCTCCACCTTTTAATGTTTTATTTTCTTTTTAACTCTCATCACATGATTCCTTCCAGGTAATTCACTGAGACTCTAATGTCTTTCACTGTTCTTAGGTAAACTTTGGAGCAACTCCAATTATCAAGTGACGGATTACCCAGCTCTTCCCATGACTAGTTATATGACCTGCAGCAAGTTGTTCATCCTTTCCGTCTCTCGGTTTTCTTGGGGGTAAAATGACCTAACACTTGTGTCATAACCCTTGTGAGGGTTATGAAGAATAGCACATGCAGTATACACGATGCTCACTGCACTGTTCAGGAAATCACATGAGTTCCCTCTTCCCTGTTTGGACAGTCCTTCGTGTAAAGGAGTCTTCAACAACAAAGATCTTTACTATTCATTGTGCCTCAGGAGTCCTGAGTCTCCTCTTCCCTAGCTGCTTCATGGCCAACCTAGATTCCATAAAACTTTCTGAAAGACTTCTACTCTTCTGTGCAACAGCTCTCCCCTCAGTCAATTTACCCTGGAATAATCCGGAAGGCCAGGGGCTCATCACCCTCAGTCATTCTCCACTCATGTAGTGTCCAGTCATGCCTTCATGGAGACCTAGAAGAGACAAGTGGATTTGATGGTGGGGCCATGCACTAGAGCCTCCGGTATTCATGGAGAAGCCAGCCCTTTCTTCCTTTACTAAACCTTGATGTGCAGGTATAGACATAGCCATGATTTCCCAATGAGCCTCTCTTGTTATATGGGGTCAAGAGTCTTTGCCTTCCCACAAGGAAAATATAAGAGCCTTAAGACATATACAGCACAAACACTCAAATCCTGAAAACGACCTCAATTTCTCCATGGACCCTGCTTGCCTCCTGGCTTCACTATGTAGAGTGCCTACAAGGATGTTCCAGATAAAGCCCCATCCCAGGCCTCTGCTCTCTTGCTCTCTTCCGGATGTGGATGGCAGATGGGCTAGACCTGTACCCTGGACCCACACAACCGTGTCCTCCCAACTGTTCCTCTGATTCTGCCCCTCACCTCTTCCCTACTCATGCTTGTCTGATCCCTCTCACCTCCCCACTTCTTAGCCAACAGTGGACCATGGTCTCTAACCCCATCCCAACTGGCCTGACACTGGAGGGCTGAAGAGCCTCATGACCATGGGGAATTCCTGGCAAGTCACCCTTTTCAGCCCTAAGCTGCAACTCTCCAGGGTCCTATATCCTTTTTCACCTCTCCCAGGCTTGGTTGTCCTCCTGCCATGTGGATATTTTCTTTCCTTCCTCTGGTTGCCTTCTGGGCCTCATTTCTATTTTGCTGTAGCAGGCAGCCATCACCATAATGGCTGAGTGTGTTGGGGGAGTGGGGGTGGGGGTGATGGGAACACATGTTCTGGGGTCTGAAGTTTTCATTTGAGACTCTCTTCTGCTACATAAACTCTGTAAGAACTTGGAAAAAAAAACCAAATAAACAACTTGCACCCCCAGAATGGAAAATCTGTAAAATGGGGAAAGCACTGATGTGTAAATCCAAGGTGTTAGGTAAGGAATGGAAGGAATGATAATCCATGTGAAAGAATTTACTTGGAACAGCGGGATGCTGTTGACTAAATGTCCCCACTTAGTTTTTTCTCCACCACCACTCTGCAGACAAGGCTGGGTATAGGGAAGAAAGTCCAGTTGACCACCCCCGGAATTGGATACTCTTGTCTCGGCCCCCTCCATCTACCTTGTTTCCTACCCCAAATGAAAGGCAGAGGGGCTTGGGCAACAGTATCTTGTTGTCTTATGCCTGGCACAGACGCCTATTCCCCATTTTCCATACCTCAGGGGAGATGGAAGGCCCTCGAACTCAAGAGAAAAAGTCCCAGAAAATTCCCAACCTCTGCTTCCTTAATAATATGGGCCAAGGTTGAACTAACCTAAACTGTTTGCAGGATTCCTCGGAAGCCAGAGTCTCGTCAGAACTCCACAAAGTCTTTAAAGATCAAGGAAGATTTGGACCCCCTTACTTGATGGCTGTGGAGGTCCTCCCACCTTCCTCCCAGACCTCTGGGGTGACCCACACTCATCTCCATTTACCTTCATCATGGAAGCCGGCTCTTTGTGTGGGGGTCACCCCACAGCTCTACCCAAGGGGCCTGCCCAGTTGTGTACCGCCAGATGGGGTGGACCATTTCTCTAACATTCCTTCTTCGATTCAGAAGTAAAGACTAAACTGGGAGCCACTCTGAATTATCCCCCCTCAAGCAGGTGGGTGGTGTTCATGTTAGCAGGGACCAGGAAATTAAGGAGAGGTGGAGAGGGCTGCTCAATGGGCTGTCCCAGGTCCTCCTACCATGCCTTGGGAAGTGCTCACTCCTAACTCAAGTGAGCCAGCCTGTCACTGGGTGATTTACCTGGCATCTGGCAGAGTCTTCCCATGAGAATTTACAGCCAAGAAGGGTTTTCCCCTAACGTCTATTAACCTAGAGAAATGCAGGAAACTGGTGGGAGGGCTTGGTGGCAACATTTGTGTCATTCCAGAGCCCTGTTGTTAGATTTTGGCTATTATGCCAGACCCGGAATGAGGATAAAGGGTGAGCAGGGATTGGGGAAGCGATAAGTGAGGGAGCCCTGGGGTGCAGTTGGGGATTTTCCAGGTCCTCCTTGCTGCTACTGGGACTGTAGATCTCAGAACATGAAGGAGTATCAGGGGCTGCAGAGGCTACCCTGTGCTTTCCGCCCCTTTCCTGCCTCCCTCCTTTTGTCAATCTCATGGCACCCATGCTGATTTGGCAAGGGAACAGCATCCTCCCCTCGCAGACTTTCCCAACCAAGGTCCTGGCTCTGTACTTAGTTTCCCACTATAATTTTGGCCACAGCACTCTGAGAGCTACTTTCTGTCTGGCCTCTGGATTTCTTGTGAAGGCGGGAATGATGGCTCCACACAGGCCCACCAGGAATAGAGAGTCATAACCATCAGGCCTTCATCTGATTTGAGTACAGGGAGCCACTTCCTGCCTGGGCTGAACTCTGAAATTCATCATGCACAATCTTGCTTGTAATAAGATTAATAACAGTTTTCATGGATATTGAACAGAAGATTCTAATACCCATCGAGGGAGGCTAGAGTGGATGGCCCCTGATAGCGCTGGCAGTCCTGAGATTCTCTGAGTCTGAGATACCTAATATTATCACTAATTCCCTATAATTTGTAATAATGTTTCCAATGACGCATATCATCAATAATAATGACTGTTATCACTCTGCCTTTTCCAATCTGATGTGTGATCTATAGGACTGCATGGTACTTCTCAGGCATACTTACCAAAGCGGGTACTTACCATTAATACTGTACCAGAGAGGAAACCAGGGCCAAGAAATGGCTCTGAATCTAGCTCCCAACACTGAAGGGCCCCTCACCCACAGGAACAATTGCACGTGCCTTGGGTTACTCAGGACACCCCCCCCATTCTCTGCAACTGCCCCACTTCCAGGCCTCCTTTGTTCTCCCCATCCCACTTGTAAGCCCCTTCAAAAGCTCCCGGGACGGCTAGTTTCCTCCATCCACCCCTGCCCAGGCCCCAGCCCAGGATTTCAGTCCTGACCTGGCTTCTGTTTGGCACAAAGCCAGTCAGTCCCCATTCCAGGTTCCTTTGGAGCTTAAAATCCAGTGAATTCTTCCATCTAGAGGTGCCACCTGGGGCTTGTGGCCCTGGCAAATCCATCCACCCAACCATCTCCTCTGGGATAATAGGTTCCCCAAAACTATACATTATCTTGAAATAAATGAAAACAGACCCATCTTTGCAAAATCAGGGATCTAGAAACTAGCTCATGTCCCTGCCCCTCCGGGAAACATGTAAGGCCCTCAAGGGCATGCACAGTGTCCTTCACTTTTATTTTGATTTTTTTTTTAAAACCAGGCACAGTGTGGGGCACACAGCAGGTCAGCAAATGCATGTTGAATGCCTACGGCGCTGATTTCTCCACCCCTCTCACTTTTTCTACTGGGCTCCGTCTTCTCAAATTCAAAGTTCACACGCCAGGGTTCAGGCCTTTGACATGAAACCCAGCGTTTCTCTTCGCCTCTGCAGCTCTGCAGGTAACTTCAGTGCAAATCCATTTATTGAATGTTTATCCAACTCTGCCACTCACTAACTATGTGATGTTGGGCGAGTTATTTAACCCCTGTCTACCTCAGCTTCCCCAACGGGAATGTTAATAATAATACCGACTTCATGATGTTGTTTTGATGATAAAACGAGACTACACCAAGCTCTTAGAACAGTGCATGGCACATAGGAAAATCTCAATAATGTCAGCTATTATTAGCAATTTAATTTTGTGGTTCAATATCCACTTGGAAAATTCTAATCTTGTGTCAACCTAATGAAGGGATAAAACTTTCCCTGAAATTAGTCTGGGTAAGTAAGGCAACTAACCCATCCTTGGTAGACAGGCAGAATCGTATCCTCGAGAGATCCCCGGAGGAATGGGTAGAATGTGACAGGAGGGAACATTCAGGACTAGTAGGTATCACTGAGGACTTCCACTCTCTTCTTCATAACATTTTCTCTCAGACAGTGAATGAGATACCTGCTTCTTGTCAGGATGTGCTGTGTCAGGGATGGACGCGTGAGGCTCTGAGGTCTTTCTTCTTGAGAAAGTGGGAACAGTATCAGGAAGTTCAGCTAACAGAGGTAAGTACGGCTTGGGGAACAGGAGACATTGCGAATACAACACAGCAGGCGTCAAGGGAAAGGGAACTCACCCCTGCTTGAGCCGCTGCTGGGTGTGCCAGGGAGCACCAGTGAACACATGGCACCGAGGAGATGATGAAAGAAGAGGGGGTGTGCTCATCATCACTAAACTAGATGGGCAGCTGGACGGAGCGACCTGGGGCAGTGGGTGGCTGGTCAGTGGGCTGACTGGCTGCGGACCAGATGGGTTTGGGGATCCCATGGAGATGGGTGAAATTCCAGTTTCACCCCCTCATCACTAAGAAATCAAGTGGGTGCCTACAGGGTGCAGTGACATCTCAGAAAGGGATTAGCTAATGAGAGCATCCTTGCCCCAGCCCCACACACACCAGCGCAAGACGTGGGGCAGAAGAGTGGCTCTCATTCACCAGGAGCCCATTCGACCGTTGGCTAAAGGAGCCAGAAGCTCGAAGATCCCAACAAGAAGAGGAAAATAATCGGGCAAGAGCATGCAATCTGGGCCCGTTTGCTTGGAGACGGGGAGCTGAAGAAAGAGGCCTGGCATCCAAAACGAGGACCCTGGGCAAGACGGCTGGGTCTATCAGAAGACACTAAATGGCTCTGATGGGCATCGCAGGAGAGCTTGAGACACAAAGGCCAGCTCCCCTCTTCGGTCTTTTGGGAAGCATAGCAATTCCTTCTGCTAGAGGCTGTGGGGAAGGGAAGTCCTGAGCCCTGTAGTAAACGCTGACTGGCTGTGACGTGGGAGACCTTAAATGAGATCACGAAAGATCAGAAACTAAGATCTTGGCTTTAAAGCCTGAAAGAAAAAAAGCGCATTTTTTAAACTGTGAAGGCAGAAGTGTTCCGTGTAGATGTTGGGAGAGCAAACCTCGGTGGGTCTGATTCTATTATGCAAAGGTAGAGACCTCAGGCATTTACCTGGGAGAAGCCTTGTCACCACGAACTTTCCGCTGCCAGCTGCATCACAGGGAGCAGCTGGGTTTGAGAATCTAGGTGTGCTATTTAAAACCGTGTGGTGGGGATTTGACTGCTGTCTGCCAAGCCTCGTCTTTTGAGTCAGTGTGTCGGTTTTACCAGCAGCAGTTTGCAGAGACCACAGCGGCAGTAAGAACAGAGGAAGCCCTGCCTTGCTGGCTTCAGCCGAGACCCTCATTGCAGACACACAGAGAACAGAGAATAGAAAACACAGAAATCCCCAGGCCGTTGTTGGGAAAAATCAGTACCTGTAGACCTGAGGAGAAAAGTTACTATTCGTCTTGGAAGGGGGGAAACCTGAGACAATGACCTTCCTTTCACCTGGCTGGAAATTGTATCCCTTAAAAAAAAAAAAAAAGTGTGCATAAGTCCTTTTGGAATTTCAACAGTGTTACAATAGCAAAATGAAAAGCATCTCCTTTGAGGGGAAACTGAGGAATGTGTCATTATCAAGAATTTGGGGAAAGGGGGTTGGACTATTTGTGAGAAAGTTTAATCATTCAGTTGGGCTCAGAGTGTATCAGCTAAATGTTCTCTGTGAAAGAGCAGAGAACTGAAGCTTCTCTCAATCAGGAGAGAGGATCTGGGTGGGTGGGTGCTTCTCCTGACAGGGACAAGAGTTTAGGAGCAGAAAGTGGTGGGAAGATGAGTTTGGACATTGGAGTGAGCTGGTGTGAGGCTTTCTATCTCACAGGGATGAAGTCATAGGCTTTCAGGGCACAGGGGCTAGATGAGGCTGGGGGTGGAAGGCTGTTTAGCAAGTAATCTCCTTGAAGTCTCCAGGCCAGGAGAAGGGCTGATCACAAGGGTGGTCTGAGCAGGACCTTCTGAAGCCTGGGGGAATCTTCCTGGTCAGGGGAAGGAATGTATTATAGGCCAAGAAGGGCCAGAAAGGCCAGTGTGAGGTCAGAGGAAACCAAGGGGACCTTACCTGGAGTCCACACTCTGAGAATTTTACCAGACCTTGAGGCCAAACCAAGAGCTTCCAGATTAGGCTAAAAATCGGAGTACTTCCATCAGTCTAAAATATGATCCATAACGGGTTGAAGGGAGGAAGAAAGAATAGGGGGTGATGTTAAGGAAAGAACTAAGGCTTTGTGGCCAGACTTACTGTGTGACCTTGGGCAAGTAACTTAACCCCTCTTGGGCCTCAGGCCCTTCCTCTGTAAAATCAGCGTAATAATATCTACTTTGAGAGGCGGCAGTGAGAAGTGCCCTTTTAGTATCAGCACATGACCAGGAAACTGTAGGTGCTCTATAACTGTTAGTCTCCTTCCCCTTCCAAAAGTTGTGCTGGCAAGTCAATCATTCTCTGTCCAGAGTTGCACTGTCCCATACGGTGACTAGTACTAGCCACATGTGGCTCTCAAGCACTTTAAACATGGCTAGTTTGGACTGAGATGTGCCCTGAGTGTAAAGCACACACTCGATTTCCAAAACTTTGGAGGGGATAAAACTCCCACCACCCATGCCAAACTTAAGTATCTTATTAATAATTTTATAGTGATTACACATTAAAATAATAATCTTTTGGATATATTGGATTAGATAAAATATATTATTAAAATTAATTCCACCTGTTCCTTTATACTTGATTTAATGCAGCTACTGGAAAGTTCAAAACGACAGTGTGGGTCACATTTTATTCCAATTGGACGGGGCTAATTCTAGCCACTAGGTGTAGCTAGGGTTGGGAAGCTGTTCCCAGAGAAGTTTATTCGTTTCTATGCCTTGGGTTTATGCTGGTTTGTTGTCCCAGTTCCCCATTAAAAGAACCTTTTGAAAAAGTGCCATCCAGGGCTCAACCAAGATGGGTGGGAGGTGTTCGTGCGCCCCTAGTGGCTAAATGTGGTGGTGGCCACAGTACCGGAAAAAGGAGGCAGGGCTGGTCTTAGAGATACTAGGTGGGACAATCAGGGCAGCTGAGGATGGACCATTCCTTCTTCACCTGGAGCTTCACCCCAGTTCCCTCTACTGTCCTTTATTTCAGAAGGATGACCCCGTTCTCTCTTATTTCAGAAGGCTCCCATCTTACACATGAACTTGGCAGAAAGCAGGCTCCCACTGGGCAGTAACAAACACAGGTGCAAGAGAAAATGCCACTTCAAAGCCACCTTCAGAAAACCGCAGTTTCCAGAGAAATGAACAGCAGACATTCACAGATATGAGAATGTTCTTTTTTTCTCTCTCCCAAGAAGTGTGGTTGGTTTTGTTTTTTAAACTGTACATCTTACTGTACATTTTTTTTAGCAAAGAAAGTTGGAATTTATAGTCTGACCACGCAGATGTTGCTTTCCAAAACTCCAAGTCAGAAACATGACAAACACAAGTGCAAGTACATATCATGTCATGACAGAGCTCAGGGCCACTGACCCAAATATGCGGTTGGTTCTCCCCTTCCAGTGTCCACCATTTCCTTCTGGGTGTCCGAACCCAAAGGCAAAAAGAAAGGTGGTGTTTAGGGTCACTTCCTCAATGGCTGCATTTAGAAAGACTGAAGGAGAAAGGTGTAGGGAGGAAAGGTGAGAAGAGAAACTCGGGCAGGGAAAGGGGGAGGGAGAGAGAGAGAGACTTCCATTCAAGTCACCCAATTGTGTGGTTGCTACCATGACCAGGGAAGACCCGTGCTCTGGCCCCGGGACTGGCCTGGAAAATTAATGTGTCTCAGGAAGAGACTGGCCTGGGCTGCTAATGACTGTCAGGACCAGAAAGGGACTGGGGAAGGTAGAGAGTCAACAGGAAGAATAAGAATGAAGACAGGAGAGTGGAGGGAAGGTGAGAAGAGACAGAAGGGGTGGGAGGGAGAAGGACAAAGACAAGGGATTTGGAGGCTCCTGGGCTGGAGCCAGAAGGCAATCCTGCATACAGTTCCCCTCCAGCTCCTTGTGTGTTCCGGGTGGGGTTGGGGGCCGCCAGCTCAGCTCCAGGCCTGAGCCCATCAGAACCCTTCAGCAGAAGTGGACTCACCTGGACATTGTATGCGGTATGGTTGGCAAGTAGAAGGAGGGAGAAGAACAGGAGAGAAGCTAGAATCAATGGCAGATACTCAGAAGAGCAAAGACCGGGTTGGGGAGACTGAGGGAGAGGTAGTATGTTGGCAGTGAGGAGAGATCTGGAAGAGACAGAGACCAGGAGAGACAGAGATGCAGGAGAAAGTCCTCCAGATGCTTCTAAAACAGTTTCTTCCCGGCCACATGTCTTCTGCCCCCCCTTGACACGGTCTGGGGTGTGGGGGTTCATCCCCTGGTAGAAAAGGACCCATGTGTGCCTCTCCCATTGCCCTCTGTCATTTACGTGGATGGATCCTCCTCAAAGCTGGCATCCAGGAAAGGCGTCCCCCATGTCCCATGCTGAGCCACCTTCCTCAAGAACAAAAAGGGATGGGCTTTGGACAGAGAAATGCCTGAACCAGGGTGAAGACAGCATAGTGGATCCCAAATACCATCCCAGGAGGTGACCTTGGCACCTGCCCTGACTTGGTCACTAACTCACTGTGTGACCTTGGCCAAGTCCTTTATACTCTGGGGCAGGTGGGGGAGGGAGAGAGGGTTAAGGATGAGATGACTGCAAACACCTCTTCAAACTTCAAAACTCTACCATTCTAAAAAAAGATTTTGATTTCCCCCTCCCAAAGCTCTAGAATTCTCCCTCTGTGTCCAGTAGGGAGAATAGGGATGCTTGCCAGCTTCTGCTACTGGTACTGCTGGTCTGGAAACCATAACATCTAGAGCCATGGAAGACTTCATTAGTCCTTAGAACTTGAAAGGAATCAAAGACTGCGTACCATCCAGCAGTGTGAGAATTAAGAGACCGAGGTCCTAAGAGAAAAAGGGTCTTGCCCAGTGTGTTCAGCTGGTTATTTACTGGTGGCTCTGGAACCCAAACTGAGAGCTTTGGACTCCAAGTCCAGTGCTCCTTTTGCCACCCTACTCTGCTTTCCTTAAGAGAAGCCCTCTTTGCCCGCCATATGCTCATGGGGACTTTCGGTTCCAGATCCCCCCAAAGAGGTAAAAATCCTATAGCAACTCCAAAAGTTAACAACCTTTATGCCCCTATGCCTCATAAAGCCCTTCTCCCTTTCCCACACATAAGAAGTTCTGGAAGTTCCCCTTCTGGCTTAAGCTGCTGTGATGGGTGTGGGGCATGATGTCTGAGCAGAGGGAGTTGGGTCAGGTATGGGAGTGGTCGCCCATCCCTCCCAAGCGTGCAGACAGTGGGGAATAAGGAGGAGTCTGGGCAGCAGATGCCACGGTCTTGCCTCCAAACAAGAGTGGAACCAGAACCATCCCCTTCTCTTGTCAATGGAGAATAATCTCCCACTACCAGGGCTGCTGGGAACCCACTCTCACGTGAAGAGTAAATTCTCCATGATCTGTGTGAATGAAGAGGAGGAGTCTGGGAAGTGGGGAAAATAAGAAATAAAAACAACGCTGGAACCATAAGCAATCCAAAGCCACTTGCTTACACGCTACATTCGTGATCAGAAAGGAGGGAGTCCACCTTTCCAAACACTCAGGGCTCAGTCTGACATTTTAGCGATTGAGTCCACTTTCCCTGAGCACACCCCGGCTGGGTGGTGGGGGAGAGGCTTGGAAGGTGGTGTGGGTTGTTGGGGAGGGGGGGCGTTGACAGGGAGACGAAACTGTCCCTGGATGTAAACATCACCATGGAGACTCCACAAAGACTTGCCAGTATAGATTCTTTTCCCTTCATCCACCCTGCAAGGGTGACCGAGAGGAGGCCCCCCCCCCAGGCCTACACCGTGCTCTCCATCACCCACTCGGAGCTGCCAAAAGTTCCCCGGGCCCCCACCAGGTCACTCTCCTCAAAGGGCAAGAGCATGCCATTTACAGAGAGGCTGCGCTTGGTCCAGATGTTCGAGACCCTCCGAGGGGGGCTGTAGCCATCGGGGGCGACCCCTCCAGCTGCCGCAGCTGCAGCGGCAAAGTCCCCCATGTCAAAGGAATGGCTGCGTTTGGCCTTGCCCTCCAGGGGCAAGGGGAGCAGGCTCCTGGCCCGGGCTGCTGGCGGCCCCAGCAGCGGCTCTCGGTCCGAGTGGTGGCCCCTGGCTGATGTCCCAGACCCTCTCCCGCCTGGAGTCCTGGAGTCCAGCAGCTCCTCCTTTCTCTGACTCTTGAGGTCCAGGGAGGCAAAGGCCCCCATCAGGCGGTCAAGGTTAGGCTTGGGGCGGGGTGCAGGGGGTGGGAGCCTCCAGGGGCCCCGCCCCAGCCCTGCGGCCTCCCCGCTGCCGAGGGAGCTGGAGGAAGAGGAGTCGCTGCCCCTGGCCAGGCCAGCACTGAACTGCACAAGTTCATTGCGCACCACCACCTTGGGTGGCCCCTGCGCGGGGACCCCGCTGGGTGCGCTGGCCAGAGTGGGTGGTGGGGCCCCACTGGTCTGCGAGTGCACGTTGCTGACCGCCGTGGCGGCCAGCTTGCCCGGGGCCTCCTGGTTGCAGACTTTGTAGCGCACCATGAGGATGACGATGAAGACCAGTAGTGTGGCCACGACGGTGCCGCCGATGACCAGGACCATGGTGCCGCCCAGGGTCTGGCTGTGCACCGACTGGCACTGTGGGTGCTCGGCCTTGGTGAAGAACTGGGCACAGCCCACGATGTTGGTGGCCGTGAGCGTCGTGGCCGTGTCGTCCCACATGGCCAGCACACACAGGTCGTAGCTGGTTCCAGACACCAGGTTGTTGACCACGAAGGCCTTGTTGGAGGCTGGGATCATCCTGGGGTGGGTGGACGCAGAGCGGGAAGACGGTGAGGGTCGGCAGGGACAGGAGAGGTTGGCGGTAGGGGGACAGACACAGGGACACAGAGGGAATGAGGTGGAGCAGGAGAGAGAAGGACAGGGGGAAAGGTGGAAAAGGAGCCAAGGAGACGGGGAGGGGAGGGGAGAGAGGAGGAGGGAGCAAAGGGACGGCAGGGGGCAGGAACAGGGTGTGATAGGTGGTAAAGGAGTCCCAGGGGGGAGGAGAGAGGCCCACGTACCAAGCCAGGGCAGGACATGTGGGGGCGAAAAGGGCAGGGAGAGAGAGGTTCAGGGGTGGAAGGGTCAGTGAGAAATGCAGGACATGTGGGGGTGAAAAGGGCAGGGAGAGAGAGGTTCAGGGGTGGAAGGGTCAGTGAGAAATGCGCACGCAGACCAAGTACCCAACGGCCCAGAAGAGGCCGAAACACAGATACCAGGAGTGTGAAGATGAAGAGAACGAGAAGGGGGGTGTGGAGAGCAGGTAAGAAGAAGGAGGTAGAGAGAAGAAGGTGGGAGCCTCAGGCAGAGATGGGAGAAGGACCACGGGAGGGGCAGAGGGAGAGACATGGAGAGGCAGAGAGGTTAAAGCCAGTGGAAGCCCAGTCTAAACAAAGAGACCCCCAGCCTGACTCCTGGCCTGTCTCCCTCAGGCTCTGGGAGGTGGTGGGAGCCAGGCCTGCCCGGCCTAAACTCGGGACGCCCCAGACTCCATCCACCCCTGCTTGTGTCCTGGAGATTCATGGACATTGTCTGAGACCCTCCCTGGGCCCTGAGCTGCAGGAGTCACAGTCCAGGCCCTGCCCTCGGAGCCCATGACATCCTTCTCTGCAAATGGTTTTCTCAGGCCTGGCGGGAGAGTGTTTGCTGCTGCAAAACAGGTTGGAGGGGCTAAGCAGAAGACAGCTGGAGGCAGGAAAAGGAGGGGGACAGTGAGATGTGGAAGATGGGAGGGCAATTCTGGTTCCCAGAGGGAAGGGATGATTCCTCTCCCTCGGGCGCATGGCAAGAGAGGCTGGGGAAAGAGTCTCTGTGCAGAGAGGCCTCGACTGGTCCCTCCACCTTAGGGGAGGGTCTGGGGGGGCTGCAGTCTCCCACACTGGGGTCCACCCACTGTCCTGGGCCTCTTCTGCCGGGACCCTCAGGAAGCCTGGGCGCACACCCTGATCTCTAAGGCCCTGTCCAGGTATCGTGCCTTGTGGCATCTCCAGAGACAATGCCGTGTTACCCCATAAACACTCCTGCAGAGATAGTCACCTCGTCTTGGAGGGGCCAAGTCCCTCTCTGCCTTTCCCACCACCCCTCCTCCCAAGGAGCCCTCCGTTCTCCAGCCCCCTACTACTTAAGGGCTCTATCAGCGCCCATCAACCCCGCAAACCCAGAGTCAGGCAGTTTAATTGAGATCTCAAATATGAAATACCAGAGCCTGAAAACTTCGGCCCGGGAGCTCCTCGTGCAGGATTGGAGCTGACAGGCATTTACTGACAACCCGTCAGTGGGCAGCGCAGGAGGCCTTTGCCTTCTTCCTCACATTCCCAGCCTGCTCTGTGGTTGGGGAAGCCACTTTGGAGGAAGCTTTGGTCCCCATCCCCACACCCCGCCCACAGCTACAAGAGGTGGGGGGGGGGGAACTGCAAGGGCCCGCAGGCCAGCCCTTTAGTCTATCTGTTTCACCCGGGCATTGTGGCAACCCTGTGAGGATAGGGACTAATGCCCTCCTGGCACAGAAGAGGAATGGCCATGATTCAGAGAGGTTAAGTGATTTGCCTGAAGTCACACAGCCGGGGCCCTAGGCTGGGCCTCTGGACTTTGACACTGGTTTCTAGATCCACAGTATGGGTTTGCTCCTTACCATGTGACAAACATGGGGCATGATTCCTCATCTCACTGAAAAGCTTGTCCCCGTCTGTGGCCTGTCAGCCACCCCTTCCCTGGAGCAGTGCTCAGGGCCCACCGTGCTCTCATGCCTCCACCGGCAGGATCTCTGGCCTGCTGGGCCACCCACTGGGCAGAGCGCACTTCTCCCCTTGGAGCTGACGGTAGAAGCCTCAGTGGTGGAGCTATACACACCCAGAACAGTGACGCAGTAAGCAAACCCCAAGGGTCACCTGTGTGCCAGGCCCCATTGTCAGGGCCCTATGGCTCTCAGCTCAGTCCTATAGCAACTCTCCGGGGCAGCCACTACCGTGACCCTTACTCTGCAGGTGGGGGGGGCAGAGGTGCAGACGCAAACACACACAGCTGGGATTTGACCCCACACCGCTGCCCCCCAGCACCTTGCTGGGTCATGAGCAGTGTCAGAGCACATGCATTGAGGGGGGGATGGGCCAGCTTGCTTATTGAATAGCTGTTACGTGATGGGGCTTTCACATCCAGGGTTGCACTTAAGCTTTGCCTCAATCCTAGGACACGGAGGATGGACCATGAGCCCAGACCTCCTATCCATGTTTAGCTGGCTTCTCCTGGAAAGCAGACACCACCCCTACCCCTAATTCATAATAAAGTAGAGGGGCTAAGGTCGAGGGAGGGCTTCCTATGTGCCAGGCACCGTTCTGAGATCTTTAAGGGGATTAATACTCATAACTGCAATCATCATCTCCATTTTACAGACAAGAACCAGAGGTGCAGAAAGGTTAAGCCGGCTGCCCAGGGGCGCCCAACTGGTAACTGACAGAGCGGGGATCTGAACTGGGCAGTCTGGCCTCGGGGCCTTCCCTCCTGACCACTGTGCCCTCCCACCTCTCAGACACTGTCCTATTTTCCTGAGGCCTCAGGGCGACTGTGTGTGGGACCCAGCCTGGCGCCTCCCCCTTGCTTCCCAGGTCAGCGCAGCTCAGAATATGATGAAGCCACCGTGGGCCGTGCTGCTGACAGAAGTGCAACAGAGCGAGCCGACCCATGGCACCAGGGGTGAGAGGGGCAGGCTGGGAGAAGCTTCCCACTGTAACTGGCGCATCAGAAACGTGGCCGGAGGAAAGAGACTACTTCCCAGGATTAAGAGCAGGGAAGCAGCTCCGGGTTCCTGGGTATGTGCGTGCGTGCGTGTAAGTGTGTGTGTGTGTGTGTGTGTGTGTGTACTTACAGGTGAGCCAGAGCCACCTGGCTCCAAACAGCCTTGGCAGTCAAGTCCACCTTTGGCAACAACAGCAATAACCGGCGTTCNACAACAGCAATAACCAGCGTTCGCTGAGCACTAATCCTGTGCCTGGAAGTTTGCGTGCATGATCTCACTTAACCCGCCTGACAACCCCTGGAGGAAGTCATTATCATCATTCCCGTTTAGGGAAGGAGGAAGCTAAGGAATTGTCACTTTCCCTCGTGGGAGTGGTGGAGCCGAGACCAGATCTGGATCCGTGGGGATTCAGATCCCACACTTTTAGGCATAAGCAAGGCTGCTTCCCACCCCGGGCAACCAAAATGACAAACGGCATGAGAAAATCGTGTGAAATGGGCACTATTCAAACTCTAGTGACACAACCAAACTCATCTCTGCCCGTGTGGCCCTGTCTACCCGCTCATGCTCCCTTGCACAACCAAACCCTGGTCCTTCAGGCTTAGATCTGGAGAGCCCGGGTCCCCACTTCACTCCTATCCACGTCCCGCGTTCCACCTTCTGGACTGCCTACTGCCTTCCAACTCCACACTCATGCTTTTGCTTAGGCCTTGCTGTCTTTGGTGTGGACGAGTGCGGCAGCCTCCAGACAGGCCTCCCTGCCTCTGCCTGTGCTCCCTTCACGTCCGTGCTCAGCACCACCAACCCCAGAGCGCACCATCTGAAACAACTCTGGCCACGCCCCTCGCCCACTGAAACACTCCTCAAGGGCTGACGGTGACCTACAGAACAGTCCAAGCTCCGGAGTGGGGCTCCCAAACCAGGCTGCCCATCACATTCTTGTCCCTCCACCCACACACCCTCTGCTTAGCCCACGGTCTGCAGGAAAACAGCTCGGAATCAGCTGGGCCCAATAGCAGCAGAAGGCATACTCACAGAGGCGTAATTAAAGCCTTTGCTTACAAAGGACCTTGTTACAAAGGGGTAGATTTGGGGATGAGGGGGCCGCAAGGGAATGTGCCATAAACCAGGATTGGTAGCAGACATGATGTTCCCCAGTCTAGCCCTGAGCGTACCAGAGGAGGTCACCAGACCCTGCCTGAACTCGCTCTTCCCTCCTCCCAATCTTCTACTGTTGCTCCCCATGGCTGAACCCCACCGGCAGCTGGGGTTCCTGGCGGTACACTGGTCAGGCTTCCAGGGCACACAGAAGCACAGAGGGGTGGATCTGGGGAGGCAACAGGGAATATCTGGCACAACCATCGGGTCACAGCCCACCTCGTGAAAGACACTTCCTGAAATCCTGTGTGAAAGACACATCCTGAAATCCTGATAGGTTTCTTTCTATAACACACACCGGCAACATCTCTGCTAGCAGAAACCATGAATTGCTATTTTAAGTTCAGTTGCTCCAACATGTTAAATTTAATTAAGCTCACGTGCTCTAAAGCACAATTTAAAGCTGCAACCCCAAGCGCTTACCCAGGAAAAACAAAACAAACGTAAGTGGCTGCCTCTGAGTTGTTTTTTTTCCCCCTATTAATATGCATTTGGCATTCATACTTAATACTATCAGACAAATCTACAGCTGATGTCTGAAGCTGATGCCAGAGGTTTAGGAAGGAATCACAGGAGCAAACTGGTTACCCGAATATTTGCTCACAGGTCTGTCTTCCCTTTCACCTGTCCCTACTCTGTGTGCCAAGGAACTACATTTCCCAGGCTCCCTTGCCTGTTTCCAGTCTCCTTGGGCTAGGGCTTGCAGGAAGAGTTGGCCAATGGCCGCCCTGGGAGAAGGCTGGAGAACCAGAGGAGGGGGAGAAGCCAGCTATTTTTTCCTCCTTTTCTGCTTCATGTGGTTCCTTCCCATCAGCTGCTGAGCCCCCACTGTGATCCCCACTCCTGGGGTCTGGTTCCTGCTGGATGGATTTGGATCTTTGGCTCTGGTCATGTCCTCTCCTGTGTTCCCCACCCCAGGGTTGGGGTGGGAGGAGACTATGACTTCCTGCTGTCCGTCATCTCTGCGATGCCTCCCTGCCCCGGGGTTGAAGCCCCAGCGATTCCATCCCCTGGGTAGCCCAACCCCTGTACTGAATTCCGTCTTAAATATAGAGTGTGCTTTTATTTTTCCTGACTGAATCCAGAGTAGCACGGGAGGTAACCTTCCCGTGACGAGAATGTTCTGTTGTCATTCTCCCCTTGCACTGTGGGAAGAGACTATCCTGGCTTCACAGCAGCAGCAGCAGCACATCTTGGCCTCACTGGTGGGACTCCAGCTTCAGGAAGCACTTGGCCACCTTCTCTGACTCTCTCCCCACTCCCCACATAAGCCACCCCAGCCCCTTTGCTTTTAGCAACCCCTCTTCCTGGAAGCATCCGATCTCTTTCTCCACCGGGTGACTGTGTCCTTTGGGGCCTGACCCAGACGTCACATCTGACCCCACCGAGAGCTGCCCCCGCCCTTACGCATCCCCCCTTAGAGCCCTTCTGTTTACGCGCTGCCACCAGCTTCCTTGAGGACAGGGGCCTTGTCTCACTCACTCTGTAGCTCCACAGCCAATCATGGTATGTGGCCCAGAGTCACTCCTGAGTCAATATTTACCTTACGGTTGAGTGAATGAGAGTGCTTTGTTAAATGTTAAGGCCTGTACAAATGGGAGAGAATCTTCTTTAAATATGATGGCTGGCTAACGGTGACTCGCAGACACTGGCTGGTCCCCAGGAGATCCTTCCACAGAGGTGTTTTCTATATCCTTGAGGCTCACTGTGTGGCCTCCTGACCGCCTTTATGGATGTGCACATAGATACGTGTGTGGGGCGTGTGAGTGTGGGCGTGGAGGTGCATGTGTGTATGTGTGGGTGGGTGTCAGTGCTCACATACAGATGGTGTGCAAAGGTGGTTCCCCCCAATGTTAGTCACGGCTCTTCTCAACCCTTCCAGACACTCTTGTGTGTCCCCTGACACTTCTGAGGTGACTCCTGTGTGCCCTCTCCCAGAAACAGTTGCAGGCCAGGCCTGCTCCTTCCTAATAGCTACCATTAAAGATATCAGAGCATCCGAGAACAGGAACGGGAGAGATCCTGACTCTCTGCCCAGGGCCTCAGGGCAAAGCCTGGGAGCTGACCCCCAGAGCCCACTTCCCCCTCCCTGGGCTCACTCTGGACTACATTCCCCTGTCTCCCTTGTAGTTAGAGGAATCCAAGCCATACGTTCTGGCAAATGGAATGTGAGCCACCCCCCGGCCAGGCCTTAAAAGAGAGGGACTACCTGCCCCACAATCTCCCTTCCTTCTGCGGCCAGACACGGGGTACGGTGACCCGTCTTGACCACACAGGTGACAGTGAGGCCTGAGGGGTGGTAGAACCCAGAGGTGTCTATGTCTCCAGGTGAAGAAGACTTCCTGACTAACAGCAACCACCCCGCCCCCCACCCCCGCCAAATCCATGATGCACCGTGGCTCCCAGTTGGGCCCCTGTACCAATCTGGAGAAGCCACGTCAAGCTGCCCCACTTCACCTCCCCGGCTCTGCACCCTCATTACCTGGTCTTCTCAGAACCACCAGCCTGCCAACCTCTCTGGCCGGCTGCGAGATCTCGGGGCACACGAAAGAGCCTCATTAAAACGAAGCGAGCGGCCCTGGCTCCCCAGCCTCTCCTTCTTCCTGCAAGCCCCCAGAGGGGCCTGTTTACTTCGCTGTACAAACTGCCAGGTAGAGAGGAGGCTTGCTGCTTCTCTCCGGCATATGACTTATCGAGTACTTCCCATGAGCTGGGCACTTGACAGGCACGGTCTCTTTGATTCCGTGCACTGCCCATGTAAGTGGGAATAATTATCACCACATTACAGATGAGGAGGTGGGTCACCCGCTCAAGTGCATAGGGTAGGACAGTGGCTGAGCCAGTGTTGTAAGCCAGGCCTGCCAGGGCCCCGAGCATGATCTGCCCTCTACTGAATGACCTGGAACTGTACTGAGCAGAGTCAGATTTTAGCAGCAAGCAGGTCTTAGAGTCAGGCTAACTAATAGCAATACCAAAAAACTCCCAGAAAACCAAAAAAACACAAAAATCGTGTATTAGTACAATGACGGCTGATATTTATCGAACACTTAACTATACGTCAAACACTCTTCTGAGAATGCTACATGTATTAAACTAATTTAATCCTGATGGCAACTCTATGAGAGAGATATGCTATTACAATCCTCATTTCACAGATAAATTGAAGCTCAGAGAAGCATTTTGCCCAACGTCTCATAGAACATTTGTGTCTAGACAAGATTTGAACCCAGCACTCTCACATTACCTCCATCAGTGCTCACGATAACCCTGAAAAGTACCGTTCATAATTAAGCTCCCATTTTAGAGACAGTAACTGAACTGCCCGGGGTTGCAGGGGGAGTTGGGGGGAGAGATGGGATTTCGGTGAGCATTGAGGGTTGTCTGGCTGCTTCCTGACACTCGCATGAGGTCTGGAGACTCGATGAGAGAGCCACGTGGATATTTGCAGGCAGTTTCCTTACAGGGGAAGCTGCCAGTACAAAGGCCCCGAGGCAGGAACAGTGAGGAAGCTGGTATGGCTGGAATAGAGTGATGGGAAGGAAGAGTGGTAGGAGGTGAGGTCACTGAAGCAGTAGCCAGGGGCCAGGTTCTGGAAGGCTTGTGAATATGTTCAGTGTTGTGTTCCAACCCAGAGTATTTGCTGGGCTCCAGGGTTGAGAAAGATCCTGAGGCTGTGTTCAAATTCAGTGGGACGGAGTGGTATGGGTTTGGAAGAGCCTGTGTCCTCTGTCTATTGTTTCTGGTCTAGGGATCAGAGAATAGTTAGAATTGCTGGAATTACTAATAGAAGCTATCAAATCCCCTCTTCTGGCGTCTCAGGCCAGGTGCTGGCCTTGCCTAAATGTGTGGCCCTGCATGGTAGCAGGGAAAGCCATTCGGCTGCTCTTTAAAATGGGATTAGCATGCAGCTGGCGTGACTGAGTGAGGGCTCCAAGAATCAGAAGCCTCTTAGGAACTTCTGACCGGGGCCAGGGGCCAGAGACCACACGCTGCTGCTGCCTTTCTGCCTTTGCCCCTCCTGAGAACACAGGGCCCCCCGGGTGTCCTGAGGCCCTCTGTCTTCTTGACTTCACCCTGGCAGCAGGTAAGCCCCATTCAAGATGATTGAGATTCTGAGGCAAGGCCTTCCCTATCCATTCCCACAGCCCTCAGGAGAGCAGGCCAGGTGGGGAATCAGAGCCCTTGTGGAAGTGGCCTCTGGGTGGGCTCTCTTACGCTCCTTCCCTCTGCCTCTCCTGCACCAGCAGCCAGGGGATCTTGTAAAAGCCAATGAGACCAAGTTCTTGCTCTGCTCTATACCCCCAGTGAGGACTGTCTCACGTGTCAAAGTCCTTGCGTGGCCCGCACAGGCCCCATGTGATCTGCACCTCACCTCTCTTATTTCCTCTCTTCCTCCTTACCCAGATCACTGCACCAGCGCCTGGCCTGCCTTGTAGTCCTCAACCCTGCCGAGGGTGCTGCCGCTTCCAGCCTTCGCACTGGCGGCTGTCCTTACCTCAGCGCTCTTCCCCCAGACGTCCCATGCTCACTACGTCACCTCCTTCAATTCTGCCCCAATGTTACCTTCCCTGACCTCCTATTGAACATGGCAGGCTTCCTCTCATCTCTGTCTTGGCTCCCCCACGCCCCGTACTCTGCTCCATTCCCCCCCCCATTCCACTGTTACTGCCTGAAAGATGCTATCATTTGCTTATTTACTATGCTTACTATTAATTATCTTTCTCTCCTTGCAGTAGAATCAATCTTAGCTCTCCTTCTGGGGGTCAGTTTTTTGCCTGTTTTGTTCGCTGGTATTTCCCCAGCCTTGAGAGCAACACTTGCCACAAAGGAAGCCCTTAAAAGCATTTGTTGGGCAGGTGAAGGAAATGCATGTTCTATATCTGCACTACCTAACACGGTAGCTACATGTGGCTATTTAAATTTAACTCTAATTAATTAAAATGGAATCAGATTAAGCATTCAGTTCTCCAGTCTCGCTAGTCATACGTGGCTAGAGGCTACCACACGGGGCGGGGCAGCCGCGGAGCACCCTCCGCCCCGCCCCAGAGTCCCATCGGACGGCGCTCTCCTGGACCATGCAGAGCACCCCAAACGGATGGGGTCAGGCCCGGGAACACCGTCCAGCTCAGGGACCACTTCTAGAGCTTTCCATAGGGCTTCTGAGTTCTCTTTCTCCCCGCAAGGTCCCTCAGTGACTTTGGACAGCTTCATCCTTTCGTTTTGGTTCTTCCAGCTCCTCTTGGCTCCTCGGACCTCAGGTTCAGTGGGGTCTCTCCAGGGTTCCCCTGGGCCTGGCTCAAGCTCACATGCCCTCAGAGTCCTTGGACTCTCAGCCTTGCCAAACAGAGGCTCTGCCCGCCCCCGCCCCTCCCCCCCGTGTAGTTCTCTGTTTCTAAATCCTCATTCCTGCTTTTCCACTTCCCATCTATGAGTTACACTTTGGTTGCATAAGTCTCTATTAAGAAAAATCCCCGATAAATCCAATCCCAATGATAAATGTCACGCTTCCCAGGACTACCTCCCGCTGGGAAGAAGACGTGCAGGGCAGCAGAGTGCCGCGGTGATGAGCAGACCCTGGAGCCAGCCTGCTGGGTTCAAACGCTGGCTCCGCTGCTAACCGCTGTGACAGCGTACCACGGGCCACCTCTTAACCTGTCTGTGCCTTGGTTGCCTAAAAATACCCGATTTCTGTAACATGGGGCATTTATAAGCTCTGCCTTATAGGGTCGTTAGAACCTAGCTCGGTGTCTGGCACAGAGTAAGTTCCTCTTGAACATCTATCATGTAAAGGAGTTGGTGATGCAGAACCAAAAGAAACATCTCTCACAGTGGAAATGCAGACCTCGGGCTCTGTGGCTGGCAAACCTCACACCATCTAGAAAGCGGGAGACCTGCGTTGCCCCCGTGTCCTGGCTGGGCTGGCAGGGAGGCATGGTGCCTGGGACACTCACCGCGGGGACGTGTGTGCCCCACCCTCCATGTGACTCCAAGAGTCTTTTTCAGAAGACACGTGGTGACAACGTTAGTTAACCCTAGTGGAGTGATTGTGGAGATGTCTGAAAATCAGGCCAAAGTGAGGCAAGCCCCAGCTGGCTACCTCTGTGCCCACCTCCCCAGAGTAAGGGCTTATCCAGTGACAGGTGAGGGTTTGACCTGGGGAGACCTTTCCTTTGCTGCCTGACTCGGGAAGCATGACACAGCCGGCTACCTGGCAAGGGCATGGGAAATCACCAGGCCCCGTGTTTGGCTGGGACTACGGTGCCAGTAAGGGAGTTTCTCCCTGCTCCATGGTGCTCCTTCATGGAGAGGATCGAGCCAGGAGGTCAGGGCGAGAGCGCTGGTCCTGGGTCATCGGGGTTCAAAGCCTGGCACCATCACGTACTCGCTGTGTGACCTTGGGCAAGCCACTCAACTTCTCTGTAAAGGGGAGCAGATGACACGGCCTCACTCACAGGGTCCTTATGAGGACTAAATGAGTCAGCACCTATTGTGTGAACGGTGCCGGGTCCTTCGTGAGAGCTCAGCATATGCTAGCTGTTGACCGAGGGTGTCATTTGGTCGGAGCGGGCGGGGGGGGTGGAGTGATGAACCCAGCAGGTGCGAGGTTAGGTTCAGTTCCGACTAGGGAGGCAGACACACAGCCCGGTGCAGCAGCAGCCATCTGAGACCCAACGGTCTGCCTCGGTGCCCTCGCTGGCCCAGCCTGCCCTCCCACCCAGGCTCTTGTCTGGCCAACTCCCCAATGTCTGCTGGTCTCTCTTGCCTCCCCTGCCATCTCCATACACAGACCTCAGGAACGTGGCTTGGGAGGGGCGCGAGTCCCTCTGCGACAGGCCCCTCTGGCTGTCAGCACTGTGCTCCCACGGGTCAGGTACAGGCCGGGCAGCCCATTCAGCTTCGCACAGCCTTGAGTGGAGGGGAATCCCGGCTCACGTCAGGCTGTGTCCTGATAGCTGCCGCTTCTCCCACGGACCCCAAGCCAACCCTATGGGGACACGCAGAACAAGGTGGTGGTTTGTCTGTTTGTTTTGAGACACGTCGGTGCTTCTCTCAAATCTTGCAGTGGCTCTCCCATTCCAACTTGAGGTTCCACTTTTGCAGAATTAATGTCCCCTTTCCTTCTGACATTTCCTTGGACCCCAGTTTCCATGTGCCTCCCAGCTGCTCACCTCTGGTCACATGCGTCTGTGGTCAGCCCTCCTCTCTGGGGCACTCTGAGCACAGAGAGCAGGGTCAGACCCCACCTTACCCCGATCGGACATCAGACTTCTCCTGAACCTCCCCCACTCCCACCCAAAACTGCACTGGACTTTCTGGAAGCAACATCCCATTGGTGGTTCCCACTGAGCATGCGGTCAGTGGAAACGCCCTGTGATTTCCCTGGGGTTGCTACGAAGCCCCGTTGTTCCCATTCTGTTCCCTAAAGCAACATTTCTACCATTGCTGGCTCATTTTTTGCCATTGCTGTTGACCCAGGCAAGCTCCCCAACCCACGGAAGGCCTCTCTCTCTCTGTGTGTCTTTCACTTTCTATCTCCCTTCATCCAAATTGTGACAGATGTGCAATTTTTCTCTGTATTTACTTGTCCTTAGCTCCCAGCTCCCAAGGACTGGGTTGGCATGTCTCGGAGGAAAAAGTGTGGGTTTTGGAATCAGACAGAAATTTTTCTTTGAAGGCCGGTTCCGCCCCCAACCGTGTGACTCGGGATCATTATCTGTCTCTGAACCTCTTAGCTCATGTGTGAGATGGGGAAAGCAGTACCAACCTCCCGTGTGAGTGTGAAAAATCAGAGGCGGTCGGGATAAGCATGGCCGCCACCTCCACTCCATTCCCAGGGCCACTTGGTCCCCCAGTGAAGATGACTATGACGATGATAATTGCCTTTTATCTCCTTGAGGAGCTGAGAAAAGCTTGCTCATTAACAATTCATCACTCAGAAAAAAACACAGAAGGTGTCAGACCAATTATACCTCGTTGTAAACACAGAAGTGTTCAAAATAAAGATTCCCCACCAGCTGCGTTCAAACTGCACCTGAACAGCGGTCAGACCCCAGGTCAGTGCCGCGCAATGACGTACCTGATGTGACAGGTCCCCCAGTTGGTAGACGCACCATTTCATGCGGGGGCCCTCCAGGGACAAAGTCACCTGTGGCACCAACATCCTTAAAAATGTTACCACAGTGCTTGCTTCAGCCGCACATGTACGAAAATTGGAATGATAGAGAGATGAGTACGGCCCTTGCGCACAGATGACATGAAAATTCATGAAGCATTGCGTATTTTTATGAAATTCTGACACAGGCTACAACATGGGTGAACCTTGGGGCTGGGGGGCGGGGAGAGGGGAGTTGGTGTGTGGTGGGTGCAGCCTGAGTGGGGGACCGTGAGAAGTCGGGGACGGGTGGTGCGGCTGCACAACAGTGTGAAAGTCCTTCGTGCCGCTGAGCTACACATTCAAAAATGCCTAAAATGGTCAATTTCATGTCCCATATATTTTCACACACACACACACACACACACACACACGCACACACACAATGCCACCCTGCAAATGTCATCATAAAGCAAATTCTGCCAGGAGGGTAGGCTATTGGAAACAAATTTGCCATGTCCAAGTGGCTGATGCACCCTTGGGGGGTGATCACCATTGGCAGGGCCTTCCTGGCTCCATTGTGCATGGGCTCGGTCGGCCCTGTCAGATCAGGGGTGGGCAGCATTTGGGGAGGGGCCTGGGTGGAATAGGGTGGCCCCTGGCCTTGTGTTTGTGCTTCTCCATCTGTCCAGGCGGTTGAAGAACAAGGCAGCTCTACAGCAGAACTTGGCATGAATCAAATGGGTGCAAGGAGGTTGTGCAAGAAAATCACATGGTGGTTCACGGGGTCCACTGTGGTGTCAGTTCAATTCCTGCCCTGCCACTGATTAGCTGTGCGACTCCAGGCAGGTTACGTCACCCTCCCTGCCTGAGTTAAATAGCAATGCTAGCACCTGCTTTGTAGGAACACTGTCAGGATGAAATGAGGTAAGCGTGTGCAACGGCAGGAGGCCTGAACAGTAAACATGAGCTTCTGTGTCGAGGACGGTGGGGAAGTCAATGCTGACCCTTGATAGAAGAAATCAAGATTAAATGAAGCCCTCAGTCATCTCATGGCTGAGTTTGGGGGTCCCGCCTTTCCCCCCAGTTATAGTTCCCTCTCTCTGTCAGACGAGAAGCTCCTTGAAGAAGGGAATTGTCTCCACCCCTAGGTGGAATTTGTGCTGTGTGGAAAAAATTCACCGACTGTGTAGGTAAGTCACTTCACATCCCAGCTCCCAGCCTTACTCAGTTTTCTTGCTGCAAAATGGGTTCATAATGTCGATCGTATGGTATCTCGGTGAATACGGTTTTGTTCGGTACCGGATCCCATGCTTAGAACGTGTGTGTGCAGTCAGAATCGGCCCTGATGATGCTGGGGTTCGGGGTAGATCAGGTTCCGTTCCTGGCCCCACCATCGGCTAGCTGAGCAATCTTGAGCAAGGAAATCTCCACTCGTCTGAATCTCAGCTTTGTCGTCTGTCCCATGGAGCGATAATCCTGCTACCTACCCCAGAGGACACTTGGGCAAACCTAGGAGAAGGGAGTCTCCTGGGACGCAGCACGGAAGTGGTCACGTGGTCACAAATGCGAGGGGTTGTTCAGCACCCGTGACGAACCAGTGACGGAGAACCCCGCGGTGCTTCCTTGAGGACCGATCCGAGCCCCGCGGCGGCGAGAGCCTGGTCCCCACGACCGAGGAGCCTGCGGGACATCTAGCTGGCAAGGCGGCAGCGTCACTCCGCTGCCGACTCCGCTCAGCGGAGAGATACTCTCTCCAGCGGGACGAGCCTGCTCAGCGCTTCTCTGGGCTGCACGTCCGCGGATCCTCCCGGCCCACCTCTGCCTCTCAAGAGCAGGCTGGCTGGGAAGGAATTCATCAGGGTAAGGAGAGAATGACGCTGGAGGGACACGTCCCCACAGTGGGGAGGCTACTCTACTGGGCCAAGCAGGAGGGAGGATGGGGGAACAGAGCCCTCCCCACCCATCCAGTATCCTCGGGTCCAGGCTCTAACCCTGGCTTTGTCACAGACTTGCTGTGTGGCCCTGGGCAAGCTATTTTCCTTCTCTGTGCTTCCAAGTCCAACTCTGACATTCTAGAATTCTATAAGAATATCGCCAGCAGAGGAGTGATAGAAGCCAGGGGGAGGCAGGAGGAGGGCAGGTGGGGTACAGCCAGCAAAGGGCTGGCGGAGCCCGAGCACCAGGTTCCCCACCCTGAGAGCACATAGGATTAGGCACCCGAGTGACCTGGGCTGTGAGCTCAAATCCTGCCTCACAACTTACTGGCTGCCTCATCTTTACCTGTTGCTTAACTTCCCAGAACTTCATTCTTCTTGTTTGTAAAAGCTGTTTGCAGTTCTAAATTGCAAGGTCATATGAGGATTAGAAATAATGTATGCAAAACACTGGCATACAATAGATCAATAGATCTCAATAGATCATGTATGAATATGGTGAATGCTTACCCACCGTATCACGTCTATCATCTATCTCTCTCTCCACCTTATCACGTCTATCATCTATCTATCTCTCCATCTGTCTCTACGGATCTGTCTCCCGACCTTCATCATCACTATCACCTTTTTCATACAGAACACCAACACCACCCAAGCCATCCATCTCCCAGGAGGAGGGCAGAAGGCGAGCTGTCTGGGGGCACTGGTAGGTTGTCTGGGGGGTCAGGGGCTCGGTGCTGAGAAGAGGAACCTTACTGTGGGACTCATTCATTAGCTGGGAGCTCTCAGGTGAGTCTGGCCTGGTCTAGAGGTGCCTGTCCTGCTTCTACCTGGGAGTACCTTAAAAGTAGCAAGATTACTATCCTCTCCTTCCCGAGCCCTCCCCAGGCCTGGGGCAGCAGTTCCTGTGGGGACAGTGAGCACAGAATAGAGCCACTCAATGCACTGTGGTGTCCCTTGGGGACGGTCATGGGGGTCTGTGATCTTCTTCTATGGAAGTAATCATGTGAGTAAATCACGTGTGAGTACATCAAAGACTTCGGTCTACAGGTTTCTGGGAATCTCTCCAGCACTGTTTATTGTGGTGTATGGGTCTGAAGCCCCAGGAATTGGCTTCCTTTCCTCCTTCTCCTGGTCTGGCTATGGAGAGGCCATGCTGGGCTGCAGATGGAGCGAGGCTGATGAGGGCCCCCTCTTGCCCTTCCCCACACACAAGGCAGGATGGAGGATGAAGCTTCTGGCGGGGTGGCTGCGTAAGTGTGTGTCCATTGGCCAGTATGTGTGTGAGTGTATGTCCATTGGCCAGTGCGTGTGTGAGTGTGTGTCCACTGGCCAGTGTGTGTGTGAGAGTGTGTGCTCATTGGCCAGTGTGAGCATGAGTGTGTGTCCATTTGCTGGTGCGTGTGTGTGTCCATTGGCCAGTGTGTGCGTGAGTGTGGGTCTCTTGGCCCTTATGGAAGCATCCTCGCTGTGTGAGCTGAGAAGAGGGTGTTGGCTTGAGGCTGTGGCCTATGTTAGCATTTGAATGAGTCAGACCATTTAGGAAGATGTCCTTGAGGGAGCTGCAAGGCTCCCAGGATCAGGCCCCACTCCCTCCCTGCCCCATCTCCTAGACTCTGCCCCTTGCTCTCCTGCTGTAGCCATCCAGGCCCCTCACTGCTCCTCAGACCTGCTCTGGCCTTGGGGCCTGGCCCTGGCTCTTGCCTCTGCCGGGAATGCCCTTCCTGCAGACCTCCGCTTGGTTCAGTTCCTTCAAGCCTCTACCGGACCTCACCTTCTCAGGGAGGCCCACTCCGCCACGCTCTTTAAGCTGCACCTTGCCACCGCCCGAGCCCCTTGCCCTGCTCTGCTCTCCCCTGCATAGCACTTACTGCCTCCCCACACCCAGATAATTTACTCATTTATTGTGCTTGTTGCCTGCTTCCTCCATGAGGACAAGGATCCTCAGTTGTTTTGTTCACCGATGCATCCCAAGCACCCAGAATGGAAGCATTTATATTCTGGCATATTTGCCTCCGGTTCCTCATTTGTAACATGGGGATGATAATAGAAGCTCTCCACTTCATAGAGTTGTCGGGCAGATTAAATGAATGAATACCTACAAGCACAGAGAACAGTGCTTGGCACATAGTTCAATCAATGTCAGCTATTATTATTATACTCTGTCACAGCTGGGAGTCAGAGTGAGAGGAGCGATCTGTGTGAAGGGCTCGGCACACCGGTGGTCACCAGAGGGGAAGGGGCTCACTGTCCTCTCACCCATCTTGTAAAAATTCCCTGACCTCCCACAGTCCTGGAACCCATGGTATTGGACCCCTTTTGGCTTAGGAAGTTAGTTATCAGTTTATTCATTACCATTTTTAAAAAAAATCCAGACAGGAAGCCAGGAAGCCCCAGCTTGCCCACCCTGGGCTGCTGGCTCCCGATTCTGTAGCTACTTAGCAGAATGTGACCAGCAAGCACATCCTCTGAATGGCGTGGTTGCCATTCAGACCACGCAGGACCCCAGCTCAGGCCCAGGAGTTGGATGCCGGGATTCTTCTCCCAGCCCGGAGACCCCTAACAGGCTGTCGGACCCAGGACAAGTCCCATGCCCCCTGTCTGGGTCTCTGCTCTTCCTGGGCACAGAAAGGAGTGGGGATTAGACCATTTCTAAGGTCTTTCCGGGCAGGTCCGTTTATCCAAGAAATGTTCCTGGAGCGCCTGCTATAAGCCCGTGCTGCTTCAGGCACTGGGGGTACGGTAGTGAGCCCTAGACACCAGTCCCTGCCTTGTGGAGTTGACATTCTGGGCATCGGGGGCAGGGGGCGGGAAGAAATCAAATACACATAATTGGTAAATGATTAAATACGTCATAAAATGGAGCATGCTATGGGAAAAAAAGGAAAAGTGTAGCAGGTTAAAAGAAGGTAAAAGTGTTGGTGGAGGGAGGGCAGGCTCAGCTCTAAGTGGGGTAGCCAGGGAAACCTCCTTGAGAAGGTCCCATTTGCAGAGAGGGACATCTTACGTTCCAGGAACCTATGAATCTCAGCGATTCTTGGCACTTCTGTGTTCCAGAGAAACCACTGTTTGGGGTCCCCTGGAATCCCCCATCTCTGAGCACACTGATTCCCAGCCTGCCCAGTGGGTGATGGGGCCAGAAGACCGATCAGCCAAATTCCCAAGAGTGATGAGTGATTGACCACTGTCTTTATCCACACCCCGATAATTTATAACTCCTGTGTCTCTGATGGAATAAATACGACCTTTTATTCTTCACTTTGCTTAAGACTCAAGGTCAACAGCTCAGCTGTGATCCAGCGGCAGCTCCCTCTGCCGGACGTCTATGAGCCAGGGAGCCCCGTGGCTGTCAGAGATTCATGGCACCATCCTCTGGCCCTGCACACCCGCCTCCCCCTCGGCACTTGGTTCTGGGCTTCACCCAGCCAGGAAGGCAGTGGCCACAGTGGCTCTGGGGGATGATGACTCATTAAGGGCAGAGACCAAGCCATAAATCTCCTCCCTCTCTCCTGAGTACACCCCATCACTAAGGTTGAACCCGTGCCCTGCGTTTCATTTCGGTCCTGGGAGAAGGTAGCGATGGGGCGGCCAAGCAGCCACGGTTCAGATGGCAAGTTATAAATGAGAACGCCCTAGGGTCTGGTCATCACTTTCCTCAGCGTGGAGAAGGGGCAAAAGGCATACATTAGCTTCCCGGACTCCCATGGAATCCTCCAGGTCCTTTATGCAGCCAGGGCCTCCTTCTGCTTTTAAAGAAGCTATGGTTTTGTCTGTTACACATCACCAGCACTGCCCGGAAGTTCTTGCACTTGTCTGGGTGAGACCCCTCCCTATAGCACCGACCTGTTTGTCCTTGTTTCTCCCTTACGTGGGGGTGGGATGTGTTCACGCTTCCCCTTTCTCCTCATGGTGGTTCTGAGTGACAGTAGGCAGAAGGTTCTGGGTTTTTTAAAAGATTAGGTGGCTGGGAAGGGGATGATCTAAAAGGGAAATGGGGTCACTGGTCTCTATTTTCTTTCTTTTCTCTTTTTTCTCTACTTTCCTTTTTTTCTTTCTTTTTCCTTCCTTCCTTCCTTCCTTCCTTCCTTCCTTCCTTCCTTCCTTCCTTCCATCCTTCCTATCTTTCTTGTAAGCTCTATGCCCAACATGGGGCTTGAACTCATGACCCCAAGATCAAGAATTACATGCTCCATTCACTGCGCCAGCCACAGTTTGAATATACTACCTGTGACCCCAAGACATCCATTGCACTCCTCTCTACCCTAACTCACATCTTGGGAGGAAGAAGAGTCGTTGGGAGCTGGCTGGAGCATGGCAGGCCTGGGTTTGAATGCTGGCTCTGCCATGTCCAAGCTGGGAGACCCAGGGCAGCTTACCTACCCTCTCTGATCTTGGAGCTCCCTACTCTGTAAAGTGGGCGTAATAGTAACAGCTCCCTCTCAGGTAGTTGTGCACATGTCCGGTGCAGTGGGGTGCACAGAACAAGCACTCCAATGCTAGCTGCATATTATTAAGGCAGCGAGGCCCAGACCCTGGAGCAAGCCTGCCTGGGTTCAAAGCCCAGGCAGAACACCTCAGGAAAGCTACTTAACCTCTTTGTGCCTCGGTTTTCTCATTTGTAAAAGCAAGATCATAACAGGACCTTCCTCATCGAGATGTTGGAAGAACTAAATAAGCTAATAAATGGAAACCACTGGAATAGGACCTGCATACGATAACTTCTCCAAAAGGTTGGCTCTTATTATCCTCATCATCACTGGAGGAAAAAACCATCTGCATTTACTTGGCAGTTTTGACCTAATTTCCATCAGTCGGTTTTGTGATTTATAATCCACTTACTTCTAACCAAAGATAGAAGATGACTTGCCACATAAAAACATGGGAGACAAGTAAATTTTAAAAAATCCATTTTATGGCAGATCGGAGATCAGTAAGGCGGTTTGAGCTAGAGGCCCTGGACCCCAGGATGGGTGGTTGCGGCATGAGACTAAGGTATGCGCACAGAGCCACTCGCACCTCTGAGTCATTCTATCTCAGGAAGGGGGGGGGGGTGCTCAGAACAACGTGAGATTAGCAGGTTTGTCAGGGGCGTCCTGTCTGTGTGGGAGGTGGACCATGGGAGCAGAAGGGCTGATTGTACTTCAGATGAGGGGCACCCCCAGCCCAGGAGGGGTCCCGCAGTCCACTTGGGGCTGGCCAGGCCACACCCAGCACACTGCCCACTAGACCCCACACATGCCCCCGCGTGTGTTGGCGCTACCTGACACGCTTGCGAGGCAAGGGAGCAGGAAAGGCACCAGAGAAGGCGTCCCCTCTCCCTTTCTTCTCCAGAGACAGGCACCGCCCTGCACGGAAATGCCTCCTGTGCCTCTTCACTGACGGAGCTCCTATTTGACCTTCTGGGTCACCTCCTCCAGAAAGACCTCCCTGACCTTCCCAGGACCTGGCCTGCAGCTTGCATGGCACTTATCACAGCCGTAGTAACTGAATCAGGTTCTCCTCCAGTACCGAGTCCTTTCTGTCTGCCTCCCCGGGAAATGTGAGCTGCAGGAGGGCAGGCGTGGCCTGTGAGTGGCCATTTTCACCCTGAGTGGCCCAGACCTGACATTCGCAGCATATGATAAAGACCTCTTCAATGACCAAAGGTGAGAGGCAAGAAGGGAAGAAGGCAGGGAAGGAGGCTGTTGAATCTGAAAAAAATAGCATTTGGCAAGCCACGAGAATTATCTGCAAACATTAATGGACCTATTTTGAAACTAGAATTCATTTTATTCCTGACTGGGATGAAGGCAGAAGGGAAGGGCAGGAAGTCGAGGCAGATGGAGTCCAGGGCCTGTTATAAGGAAAATCTTCTCAGCTCCAGCATCCAACGGTAGGTGGGGCTCTTGGGGGGAAAAGGAGGGGGTAGGGTCTTGTGTGTGGAAGTTATTCCCATATGGGGCCAGTTAATATCCTAAGGGTGTCAGGGGGAGGTCAGGTGGGGCTGATAGATGGGAGAAGTGTTGGGCATCATAAAGATTCACAAAGAAAGGAGAGGGCTGCCCTGGATGACCTTGAACTGTCCTTTTCTAACTCGGGACCTTCTTCAGCTGTGAGAGTAGCAAGAACTAGGCTCATTTAAAGGCAGAAGAAAGAATCCAAGAGAGTCGTGCCACATAAACAGCTGGACCGGTCTCAAGACCTTGGCCTTNGTAGCAAGAACTAGGCTCATTTAAAGGCAGAAGAAAGAATCCAAGAGAGTCGTGCCACAGGCCCGCCCGCCGCCGAGCTCTCTCAAGTCCTTAGCAACATGTTGACATAGGGGAACTGGGCTTTGAGGTCATCTTATGACCCCCTCCCTGACCCCCTCCCTCTTCCCCCTGCTGGGACCACCACTGTACGCCCCTCGTGTCCACATCCTCTGTTGATCATTCCTGGAGGAAACCACTTCAACTCACCTAGGTTTTTGCCTATGATAAGTGCAAAGAAGTGCATCTCTAACGGTGGAACTTCAGGCTCTCTGATCTTCTACGAAGGAAATATTTTTGGGTGGGGTCCTATTCGTGGACCTGCTGGATACAGAATGGGGGTGGTGTGGGGTTTGGGTGTAAATCTTGGCACCTCTGCTTTCCTGGCAGCTCCCACCCACACACTTTTGCTGTAGTGGAGCAGCTTTCTTCTAGCCCCTGCCAGAGGGAAACGACTGCTGGGCACCAGCCTAGTCGACCCGGGAATTTTCAAAGTCTCGCTGTTTCACTCAGACCTTCTTTTGAGCAACAATCAAAGGCTGGGGGAGGAGAGCAAAGCAGCCTTGGGAAGGAGCCCTTGGCACCGCCTCACACACGGTGGCATTTTGACGGGTGGTAAAAATATCTCTCTGGCGTTCAGTGCCGGCTGCTGCCACCGCCTCAGCTTCCAAGATCCTGTCTCCTTGTCCAGGGCCTCGGCCGCCTCCCCAGCTGTCCAAACGCTGCCCCCCCAGGGGACAGAACACAGGTCACTGAGCCCTGACCAGTAGCTAGCCTCGCATCTGCAACGGCTGCCTCCATCACTGTGGCCCAGCCCCAGCGAAAACGCACCGAAGAGCCACTAGAGAAGGAGATTTATTATCAGAAATACTGCAGCACATGCCTAATGAGCTAATTAAACAAGAACATAAATAATTACGCCCTATCAGAGTGAGAGGGCTGGGAGCGGAGAGGGTGGGGGATGCTGACTGCAGAGCTGGGACGGTGATGTGGGAGCTGTCTGCTCTGCAGGGGGGGATGGGAGCGCCTCTCCACTCCAGGCTGCAGCTGGGCCTCAGAGAGGCTCCCCAGCCGGGCAGACGCAGGCCCGCGAATCCCACCAGAAAAACCATGACCGAGCGCTGCTTTGTACCCCACCAGAGCATTTCCTGCTCACTCACCTGCCCACACCCTGACCTTCTTCCCTCTCTAAGGACACCGAGGGGAAAGATGGAAGAGATCCTTCTTGCATTTTATGGATGTGACTGTTAAGGAGCAAGACATACCTAAGACCTCTGCGACCATCTTGTAGCTGATTTCCCTGCTTCTAACTGTGCCCCCCGAGGTCTATTCTTCACCTAGCAACCAGAATCTTCTTTCTTAATCACATCATGCCACTCTCCTGCATTCAACTACCCTCCCCCACTCTGTGGCTCTCATCTCTTTCAGCTTAAAATCCAAGGCCTCACATGGCCTATGGGGACCCACATGATCTAGCCCTGTCCAGTCTTCTAATCTCATTCACTGTCACTCTTCTTCCAGATGCACTGGAGTTCTTGCTGCTTCTCCAACAAGACAAGTTTGTTCCTACCCCAGGGCCTTTGCACATGCTATTTCCCCTTACCGAACTCTTTTTCTCACTCTATTCAGGTCTCACTTCCAATGTCACTCCTTCAAGGGGCCATCCCCGATCACCCATATAAAGCAGTAGCCCCTCATTCTTTGTCCCTTTATACTAATTATTTTTCTTCCAAATACACACGTAAAATTTTTTGTCCATCTCTCTCATAAGAATGTAAAGACTTTGCCTATCTTGTTCTAACCCTAGGGTCTTGAGAGTCTCTCCCCAAACAGATCGAGCTACCCTAAAATCTAGCTACTGCAGGTCAAAATGTGCTTTGTGCCTAGACCACCCAGTTCCAAATCCAGAGTTTTCTCCATCACTAGTCATTCGCTCCTTTAGAACTTGACCTGGCTCCCCACTGTCAACAGGAGGAAGCCTGACTTTCAGGACAGGACAGAGTGCTGGCTACAGGTTCCAGCTCCCCCGCCTCCAAGCTGTGGGGGCCTCGTAAGTCACATCACCCACAATGGCTCAGAGTCCTTGTCTGTCAAAAGGCAATACCACACCTACAGGGTTCATGTACCAACAAAGAGAGCACACAGAATGCGTTTAGAACAGTTCCTAGAGGGAAGTAAAGACTCAGTAAATACAGCTGTTTTGTGTGACATTCAAGGACACCAACATGCTGACCTCTCCCATCCTCTTTAAACAAACCTATTATTTTCCTAGACCAGAGCTTCTTGAAATGTGGTTCCCAAAGTGATAGTATTGGCATCCCCGGGAGAATGTATTAGAACAGCAGATTGTCAGACTCTGCTCCGGACCAACTGAGTCAGAAACTCAGTAGGTCCTGCATCTGTGTGCTAACAAGTATGCCAGATGACATGTCCACGTTTGAGAACCTGTGCTAGAGACAGCTCCTGCGTTAGGTAGGCCATGTGTGCTAGATCGAGTTGTTGGTCCTGTTTCTTCACCTTCCTATAAGAAATGATACCTCCCCAGCCTTGCCGTGGCCTGATGGTGGGCGAAGTGCATGCCTTGTCCCCCCCACCCCCCGACTTCGGGCTTGGCCATGTAACCTGATTTGGCCAATGGGATTTAGTACATGTGATGCCACCACAAGCTTGGCATTTGGTTCTTCTGTTGGGCTTGCCCTTCTGCCTTTCTGCTCTCACCAGGAGAACATACTCTAAACAGCCATTGTCCTTAGGTGGGATCCAGAATGAAATATGTAGGGAGGACCTAAGCCACAGCCCAGCCTGACCCAACCCAGCTCAGGTCAGCCAAGACCAGTTGAACTCCTACAAACCTGCAGAACCATGAATAAGAAAATGAAATGTTAGCAGTTGTAAGCCACCTAGATTTTGAGGTTGTTCCTCATGCGGCATTCCTGTGGCAGCAGCTGACTAATACACCAGCAGCCCTTATAGGTCCTGACCGGGACCAATCACTCTTGACTCTG
Source organism: Ailuropoda melanoleuca (assembly GCF_002007445.2). NCBI lineage: Eukaryota > Metazoa > Chordata > Mammalia > Carnivora > Ursidae > Ailuropoda > Ailuropoda melanoleuca. The sequence goes on along the minus strand of NW_023234215.1, from coordinate 1,652,105 downwards.
CCTCTGTCTTTACTGGTTCCACCTAAAGCAGCCGTACCTTCCCCTCTTCCCTCCAAATCCCACCTGTTCCCCAGGATACACCTTACACTCCACTCCCCCTGTTCCTAGAAGCCCCACCCCCCAGAACACAGCCCACCCAGGCATGTGGATTCACTTGAGTTAGCTGATGAAAAAGCTTAACTAGATAAAGTTCACCCATGAATTCCTTTAGAGTTTAACCTTCTAGGTGGCTAATGACTACACTGAAAAGCCGCTTAACTTAGTACCATCACTAATTACCATGTTACAAGGTTAAGTGTTTAATAGTTCCCCCGATGTTTAATTTCTGAACACTTCTCTCCTTTAGGATGCAATAGAAGTCAGTTCCCACATCTGGATCAGTACTTCCACCCACAGCATCAGCCCCGCAGCCACAGAATGAGTTGGAGCCCATCTCTGGAGCCCACCCCAGCTAGAAATAGCTCCCCTTCGTAAATAGTTAATGAGCTGTTCATCCATATTGCACGTCTCTAAGGCCCTGCCTTCCCTGGACTGGCACATTGCAGTTTGTAGTTTGTGTGATTCTGCCCCCCTCCCCCCACCACCTCAGCAACTTTGAAGATGATGGGCATTAATTTGACTTCATGTCCTCAACCCTTCTGAGCCCCACAGGGTGCCCACTCCCGCCACACACACATGGCAGACCATAGTCCTAATTGGCAAGAACTAAGGCATCCCTCTTTGCTTCTCTCTGTCTCACTGTCTCCAGAGATGAGAAAAGAGCACTCAGAGAGAGGCAGAAAAACAGCCTGGATCATCTTCTTTCCCAGGCTGGCCTCAGCTGCATGTTGGCTACTGGTGTCTGGGATTGTGTGGGCAGGTGCCAGGAAGCGTTAATGACACCGAAGCTTTCGCCCATACAGCTCTGCGGTGGTTGCACGCCTCCCCGTCATCCTCTCCCCTCCCAGCTTCCCGGCAGAGCCCTAATTTTATTTGGGGCTGCAATGTGCCTAACAAACGACTACCTTTCTCAGCCTCTGGCAGAGTCATTGGGTGGGACTTCTGGGGGCTAACCACCCAGGAGGCGGTGCCTGATGACGTTTCAGCCCCCCAGAAGTCTCCCTTGGAGACAAGGATTCGGATACCAGTCATTTATCTGGGAGGTGGGCCCAGGACAGTCCGGTTACGAGATGGGGAAGGAAGTCCTTGTGGGGTAGACGGAGGGTGGTCCACTGAGCAAGGTACCACTGCAGGCAATTGGGGCTCAGTCCTCCTGGGACCCTCTTGGAGGCAGCACAGAACATGCCTCAGTTGTCTTCCTCCCCCTTCCTCCAAGGAAGAGGAAGCTGGGGTATGAATCCTTCACTCCCCGTGTCAGAGGCTGGGGCAGCTCCTGGGGATGGCAGCCCGCCCCCCGCACTTCTGCCTGTGCTGCCGGAGGAGAGTCCCCAGGCAGAAGTGTCAGCGAGCACAGAAGACATGAGCCACGTGTTAAGGATTATGCCACTGACCTTCAGAAGGAGTCTCAGTCCTTGAAGGCCATGGAACTCCCATACCAGCCTTGAACTACCTCCTGCTGGGATTCTGTTACGTGACAGAGAAAAAAAAAAAACCCTCCAAATTTGATTAATGCACTGTAGTCCGATCTCCGCCATTAGAAGCACTTGGCGCTTTATGAAGATGCTCTTCGTTCACGCCCGACATCTTCCATTTAGCTACCACCTAGTAAGGTAGGCAGGACCTTTATTATCCCCATTCTGCAGATGGGGAGCCTGAGACTCTGAGCAGGAAAGGCAAGAGCTCATGTCTGGGGCCCTGAATGCTACCTGGTATTCATCACTCAGCGAGAACAAATGACTCCAGCAACTGAAGTGTGCAAGGGGCTTTACTTTCCCATGCGTACTTTATCTTGTGGGAGATAACCCCATTCTAAGGGATTTTTATTTCAATGTGAAGGAGAAAGCAAAGTCTCCGAGAGGTGAGATGAGCAGGTCTTCTTGTTTCTCCCCTTACCGGAAGTTCAGAGACCAGCCCCCAGCCGTGGGATGCATAGCGGCTCTGCCTACCAGTGCTGCCCACACATCTGATTTCACGGGCATGTGGCCTGACGCTGAATTCACGTCAGAGTCGCAGGGCAAGCTTTAAAAACACTGATGCTTGGGCGCCACCCCAAGCTGACTCAGAATCTCTTGGAGGGAAGATACAACTCCCCAAAAGATTCCAGCAGGCAACCAGGATCGGGGAACAATGGGGAGGTGGGAACCTGGGGCTTGGGGTCACATCTTCCACACCCCTGGTTCTTCCTGAAAGGAGCTGGCTGCTGTGAACCCACCTGGGCAAGTTGTCAGATGAAGGTTTGGTGGCATTATGATGACTGTCACCACCCGCACTGACCCCCAGCACCATACATTCCTCCCAGCTGCGCTTCTCCCTCTGGGAACCTTCTTTGGTGTTTTCCTGCTGTGAAATAAATAATATCCCCACTTCCATCCATGGACTAAGCAACGGTATGTAAAATTAACAAGGGGCTGGTTCTCTGGTTCTCCAAGAGCCACATTTCAGAAGCAAGGCAGACCAGATATACACTATAATCCCTTTACTCCTGCTAATTATTTCTATCTTCGGAGATGTCTCCAGCCAGAGCTTTTTGAGAATGAAGAGGGAATGACAAGTAGAGAAATTAGTCACCTCTGAGCATATGCCCTGAAGGTTTTCGAATCTGAGTGGTGTCATCTTCTTGTGCAGAGCAGGAAAGGAAAGATGAGAAGGTAGGGATATGATTTGAAATGCTCTTGGAAAGCACCCCTGAAAAATGTCTTCCCTATGCACAAGTGTGCTTTGGGTTTTGAAATTCCACCATTAGAGATTCACTCCTTTGAGTCTTCCCAATTGAACTGCAAATATTTCTGAAATTGTTTACATTTTGTACCTTGATCTCTTAAAACCCTGTTAATCACTTTCCAAATTTACAGCTCTCTTGGAATACAGCTTTGAAGACTGGAGCCATAAGAGGCAGCTTGAAGAAGAGAGCCAAGAAGAGGGGCAAGAAGGGAAAGCAGGCAGGCTCCTAATAACATTAAGTACTTATATGTATCCAGCACTGCACACTTGACTATGAAAGATGTGTTTTCAAATACTCGATCTCATTCAGTCTGCACCACAATCCCAGGAAATGTGCAGAAAGGAATCTCTGTTCCCATTTACAGAGGAGAACATGGAGACTGAGAGTAATGAAATGATTTGTTCATGGTCCCAGGACTAGTACATGGTGGAGGTGGGGCGAAAATTGAGGTTCTGAAAGTGCTAGCTTCCTCCCTATCTTTTCTATATTAATGGGTGCACATTGTGCCGAGGTTTAAAAAACATTTCCCAGCCTCCCTTGCAGAAAGGTGTGGTCAATAAGATGTGAGCAGATGTTATTGGCTGGGGCTTATGAGAACTTCCATTTGCCTTCTTGCTCTCTACTTCTCATCTTTCCTGTTTTGTATAGAAGGGAGATGTGATAGCTAGAGCTCCAGCAACCATTTTGCACCATGAAGTGATGACCTTAAGGACAAAAACTGTGCTGAAGATGGCAGAACAGAAAGCTAGAAGGAGTTGGCCCCTGGTGGCCATGCTGCCCAGAAAACCAGACCTAAAGTCTCTTCCACTGGACTTCCTTTACATGAGAGACATATAAACGCTAATGAGTTTAAGTCATTGAGTTTTCTCTTCATCCTAATTGCCACCCTGGACTTCTGACTCCAGACTTATTTTCCTCTGGGGTGCCTCTAGCAACTAAGTTACTTCACAATGGCTCACCTGGTACTGCACAGAAATCCTCAGCTTGCCTTCATTTTCTGCTTGCTTGTCCCAGGAGGCTATTTCTGAGTGGGACCCAAGGTTCTCACTGGCCCTCCTGTACCACTTTCCCTCAACACTGCTAGGCTCTAAAAACATGGGAAGCAACTAAAGCTGAGAGAGACAATCCAACAGACTCCCAGTGACATAGGAGACCACCTTTCCAGTCTGCATTGTTTGGAATCCTGGGAAATCTACTCAATTCATTGGACAATTAGTTTCGCCATCTATAAAATGAACCTAATATTTGTCCTGTCCGTCCCTACCTTATGGATGTCAGGTTTCAATAATTTAACAGTGTGAAAGAAATGTAGAATACTACAAAATCCAAGGCAGGCTGATTTTGATTTTGGCTCTGACCAGCAAGCCAACCTGCTGGGGAACTACTTACCCTGACCCATCCACCCCGGTTTCTTCCTTTACATCTTTTTCTTCCTTCACCTGTGGGAGCTCAATCAACCTTTTCAGTAGAAGCTGGGGTGTCTGGGGAAGCCTCCCCCTGCATAGACTGGGCTCCCCCTCCCTTTAGGGAACAATTGTCCCTACCAATTTCTCCCCATATCCATAAAGTCTCAGGTTCATTAGTTAATGCCCCTCCATCCCATGGTGGAGATGGCTGTCTTTTCATGGGGAGGAGACAGATCTCCACTTAAGTGTTGACTGGTAAGATCTCGATGGGATGGGACCTGACCTAATTGGCCCTCTTATCCTTTCCCAAGATGGAAGGCCGAGCAACAGTAGAAGATGCCCCCTCCCCAGCACTGCAAAACTCAGTGGGGTGGTCCAGTCTCCCCAGGATGGGGGGATGGTGTAATGTCTGACATTCATGGAAGAAGACAACATGGAAAGGAGGGCCTGCAGATAGAGTGGGGGTGGGGCATGGAATGGCTGTTATCTTCCCCCAGCTTCAGTGTCTCTCTTCATAATCCGTCACTTGCCCTACCTGTGGATGACCACAGCATAGTAAGCAAGAGGAAGGTGAGACTGCATCCTGGGTAATTCCACACTGTGCTTTAGAAGCATGCTTGGTGATCCCCTGGCCCTCCTGGGGACGGTTCCAACATCACGCCTGGTGACAGATGTTCTTGATGACTCTTCGAGACAAATGTTTGTGAATGTCACTTGGGCTGATAATGACATGCAGGGCACTTAACTCTCCATGTCACACCAGGGATGAGGCTGAGCCGGGACAGGCTGCTGCCTTCTCCAGTGAGAAGGGAGGATCCCCTTTTTCTGACTCCTCTCCTGCCACCCTTCCTCCTTCCTTGTGACCCGTCCTTGCTCTGACACTGTCCTCTTAATGCTGGCCCCTTCCTGAAAGGTCAGGCTCTGGGGCAGAGGGATGGGAGAGTCGGCCCTCCCCAGTCACATGCTAAGCTGAGTGTACACAGGGAAGACAAATGCCTTGGAGGTCAGCAAGAACCATTAAAATAATTAGGAAGCTAATTATCTGATAAAAGAACAAGACCCTATTTCATAGTCAAATTCAAATCCTGAGTTATCCATGATTTGGGATTACCTATGTCTGCTTCCCCTTCCTGGTATGTGGAATAGAACCCGATGTTTTCAGACACTGCTCATAGCTCCCCAGGGCTTCTGTGGGCCCCAGATGGGCATCACTGGTGACCTATCAATGACTTGTGTCCTGTTCCAGTTGGGCAATCTGAGCCCCTGACGAAGTCCCTGTCTGTGACCGCAGGCCCTGGGGCTCAAACCCGTATGAGAAAGGGCACCCTAACCCTGGGAAGTAAGATGCTAGAGTGGCCTCAGCTGGTAAGAGCAGGTGGATTTAGCAAGTGTAATATTGCCTTAACCATGGGATTATAAAGGTCTTGCACAGAACCAGAGACCATCAGGGCTGGGATCATGTAAGTCAAATGTTTCCATACCTGCTTAAAGTCAGGCTGCCCACTCAGTGTCCCTGGCATGAAGTCAACCAGGTTCTGCTTGAACCCCTCTGGCATGGGCAGCTCACTACTTTGTGGCAGCTCTTACTTATTCTGCTGTTGGACAGCTCTGCTGCTCATTTCCATTCTGTTCAGTTCACCAAATGTCGACCCAGTAGCTGTCGTGAGCCAGGACTTACTAGGAGCTGGGGGTAGAGATGAGTACACATGGAAAGCATATGCTGGAGAGGAAGAAAGATACAAAACCAAAGTTCACAGCCAGATGGAGAGCGATGAGAGAGGGACGTAATGCTGTTGTTGCTGGACTTTTTTCTTGTAATGGGCTGATGGCTACTTCCATACGTGTGTGCACATGCATGTGCAAGTGTGTGCATGACGTGTGTGCATGCGTGCATCTGTTTTCTGCTCTTCTACTCCTAAGTTCTTTGAATAATTTAAGGGAGGTAAGTCTTCTTTTCTGAGTCGCTTCATCTCCAGCCTAACCTTCCTCCATCTCCCATTAGCTTCCAGAATCCCATTCTCGTCAGTTGATCTCTGGACACAAGGCACTTGGTAAAATGACTCTTCAGACCGTGCCATCCTGTGTCAGACATTCCACAGCTCTGCCCTGACCAACTTGAATGATTCAGCAGTTAGAATCGTAATCCCTCATGAGCTAAGCATTTTACTTCTGTTAACACAACCAAAATCCATAGGAGTCTTAGCAGCTCCACCACTTTGTGGCCGTAACATCCTTGAGATCAACTAAAACTCAGAGCCTGGGCCACACAAAATTCCCGTCAAGCCAGATGTTCCCCACCTTAAGCTTGTTCAATTGAGTCCTTGAACCAAAGGGAAGGGAATGCACATTTTCTGTATCATTATCCATGACAAGAGGAAAATGGATCAAACAGAACAGAAATGGGAGCGGACGCTGAGGAGGCACAAGGCAGAGGCTTTCTTGCATGTTCACATCAATGTGTCAGTCTGGTTACTTGACCAGTTTCAAGCTCATTTCACCAGTACACATTTCTCCATTTTGTCCCAAACAAAGGGTGAGATTTTGTCAAATGTCCTGTAAAACTGTGATAAGCTCTGTTTATGGTAGTGAGTCATAGCCAATGGAATCTCCTAGGACATTTTCCAAGGGCACTTAGCACCCCAGAGATTCGGATCCACTTCCCTGTGTGGATGCCCGGGGGTGGGATCTAATGGAGAATGGTTGTACAAGGAGGGTGCCGACTGAGAGGTGCTGTCCTCCGGAGTGACAGGAGGCACACCTGTCTGAGCCGCTGGCCCACAGTGTTTTCTGAATACAGATCAGCAATTGGGCAGGATTTTTTCCTCATGAACCCATGCTGGGGCCTGGCAATCAGCATTCTTTTCTGAGGGCTTACTGCCATCTGCTGCGAAATCCTTTCTAGAATTTGGCAGGGACTCCGTGGCCAGCCTAGCATCCTATGCTTTACACGGTCTATTCTTGGAAAAGCAGAATATCCGCCCTTTTCCCATCTGAGGCACTTCTCTTTCTGTCCGTGCTGCCTCAGGACCACTCCCACAGCTCGGGAACCCCATCTAGGGTTCCTTTAGTCTTGGACGTGACCCTGGGGGCCTGGGGGCTAGGACCCATATTCTTCCATTCCTTCTCCATAGTACAGGTCTTGCCCTTCCTGGATTGCTTGGATCCTGATTCCGTCTCTGCTTCTTACCCCTGTATCACACCTTGGACAAGTTCCTTATACGGAAAGTGGAACAATCATAGTTCTCGCTTCCTGGGGATAGTAAAAACTAAATGAGTTGGTCGGCATAAAGCCCTTCACATAATAGCGCCTGGTACAAGGAAGCTGTCAGCACAGACTTGCACCCTCCCTCCTGGGAGGGTGGGAACAAGTCACAAATGGCCAGGCTGATCTGCTGACTCCTGGGTAGGCTCACTGCAACTTCCTTCCCAACCAGTAGGCTGTTGTCATGGCTCCTTTTTGCTACAGACATGGGTTAAAAGCCCCCTTTGGCTGTCTTTAGCTCTCTCCGCACAGCGCACGCTCCTCCTCACTTTCCGCTATGGGCCTTTCTTCCCTGTTTTGTACACTTTCCTGCTGAAGTCTGCGCACGTCAAAAGCCACTGTGCAGCCACTAGTGTCTTTTCTTTCTTAAGGGGACAATTCATCTGGGAGAGCGAGTTGAGGGGTACCAGATGGAGAGGGAGAGAGAGAATCTTAGGCAGTCTCCACGCTAGGGCACTTAACCGTTAAGGTGCCCAAACCAAGGAAAATCCAGTTTCCTTCTTGGAGTGCCCTATTTCTCTCAAGCCAGAGCCGCCATCAGGGCGCCGGGTGGCCTGGCCACAGGGATGAGTCTAGGTGCGGACTCCTGGTTCTTTCTGGCTTTGTGAGGCTGGGAGAGCTTTCTAATTCTCTCGGCCCTTTTGACGTCGCACACTGCCCGTAGAGCATCGGGTCAGACCCAGAGCAAGCAGGCAACTATGGTGAACTGCGATGGCTGTTCCTACCATCTGGTTACAGACTCACTCTGAACTTTTTCTCTATGATTTTGGAACTCTGTCTTGTTACAGACTGACGTGTATTTAACTCTGCTGTTCCGTTTCCTCCCTCAAGCATGGCAGACAAGATAATGGTCTTCCTCTCACCTGTTACTATTACTTTTACTAACAATAATGACAATGATGCATGTACCTTGAACACGAACTGTGTGCTCATACTATTTGGAGAACCTTCTGAGCTCTGTCTCCTCTGGTCCCTATGACCTCCCTCAGAGGAAGGCTGTCCTTTCTCTGTTTGTTTGCTTGTTTTAAAGCCAAGGTTTCTGATTCTTTCATTTATTTTTATGAACTTAGTGTCTCCAGATTCTGAGCCACTGAATGCAAGCAGTTTGAATTTGCATCTTGAGTGAGGTCAGGACCTGAGCCCCAAGCCCTTCTGTGCCCCTGCCTGGACACCAACAGTCTCCCCGTCCCCATCAACCATTGCACTGCCTCCCCTCCGCTCTGTGCCTGTGCGAACCTCAGAGCAGGTAGCATTTCACCTTTACACTTTTTATCAAAGTCAAGACCATATAATAAATTCACAAGTGAACAAATATACTTATTTCCCAAAGGTCAACCTCACAAGTTATCAAAGAAATGCAAATTAAAACAAGTTCCATTTCTCGCATATAAAATTGGCAAAGATGGAAGTAATTATATATTCAGTCATTGGCAAAGGTGTGGTCGAAATGGACACTGTCGCCTTTCACTGGTGAGGGGGTCAATAAATATTTACATGCAATGTATAAAGATTATAATTTACTCATTAAACCAGTAATCAACCCCTAGAAAAATAAGCTAAGGAAATCACTGAACTTGCACAGGTGTATTTGGGTACGATGATCCATCAAGGCAGTACTTTTAATGTTGAAAATGAGAAACAGTCTAAATGTTCAACGACAGAAGACTGGTTACAGAAATTGTGGTACAGAGAAGTGAAAAATATTTGACTACCATGGGAACTAAGCAAGCTGTAAGGTGGCGTGCAAAGAATTAAGAAATACAAACTAGACTGACCATAAATATTGTTTCGAATTGAAATAAAACTGAGAGGCCAAATGCATCTGGTTAACTTTGGTGGGATTACAGGTAATTCTTATTTCTCTCTTTGTCATTTTCTTTCTTTTTTTTCAAGATTTATTTATTTATTGGGGGGAGGGGCCGAGGAAGAAGGAGAAAGAGTCCCAAGCAGACTCCACCCTGAATGCAGAGCCGGATGCAGGGCTTGAGCTCAGGACCCTGAGATCATGACCTGAGTCGATATCAAGAGTTGGACACTTAACAAACTGAGCCACCTAGGTGCCCCTCTCTTTGTCATTTTCTTTACTTTCCAAATTTTCTACAAAGACTACTACTTTTATAATTAGAAAAATACATACACGTATATTTAGGTTTAATGATAAATCTACAGATCTCTTAATATGTGTATATATGCATACATTTAAGTTCGGTTCTAATGCTTCTTTCTGCACATCCTGAGAAGCGAAGCTTTCCAGACAAACCAAGCATATGCCCGGCCAGGGAAGTACTCTGGTTTCCACCAGTTTCCATGATGCACTCCCTCAGTCTCAGGGACTCCGTTTGGGGAACGAATGCCTTCCTTGCAAGCTCTTCTCCCTCACACATTCGCAGTCCAGAGACTCACCAGCTGAGACTGGAGTTGGAAGAACTCTCAATGCTCTTAACTGCTCCTGCACCACGGACCCTTCAGGTGTCTATGAAGCCTCTGGGATCCCTTCTCAGAATAATCATTTTAAATGCATAAAAGAGGGACACCTTAACAGTTGGTTAAGTGCCCGAGCGTGGAGCCTGCCTAAGATTCTCTCTCTCCCTCTCCATCTGCCACCCCTCAACTCACTCTCCAGTTCTCTCTCTGAAAAAATAATAAAATAAAATAAAATAAACACATAAAAGAAAACATAGAGGATTTCCAAAGAAACCAGGCATTCCTTGAGCAGTGAGATTCTAGGCCACGTGCTTCACATTTACCCCAAGTCAAGGCTGGCTGACATGGGAACTCATCTGGGGTTGGAGCCTGGACCCTGGGCCTGGATCTATCGCTCCCTGAGTTCCTCCCTCTGAATGACAAGGCGATTCTACTGCAGCGTTTTACTCTTAACCTCCTTCTCCTCCAGGTCCAGGAAATGACCCCTTGACCCTCACCATAAATTTACAAGGTCAACATCATTGTCTCTGTTTCCAGATAAAGGAGACTGGTGCCCGAGATTTCAGCGTGGGGGGGCAGGATGACCCCACTTCTAATATCCAGGCTCCCGTGACCTGCTCTTGCCAATCAAAAGTCATCCAGGGCTTCTGTGGGACTGGCTGTGAACGGGGCAAAGGGACGCTCTCCTCCCTGTAGGGCTACTCGGAGGGAAGGGACTGTGTGGGAGTGAGTACAACCAGAAGAGAGTGGAACTTAGGGAAGGTAAGAAACTCTGAGAACACAGGATGTCAGTTGGTCGGGGAGGGGGGGGTAGGTAGCTTTGATCTCCCTGAGCCCGAAGCAACTTCCTGACTTTTATATTACGTGAGCCAACACCCTACCTCTCCTTTTTCCCTCTTTTCTTCAGCCAGTTTGAATTGGGTTCCATTACCTGTAATCACGCATTCGGCCTAAGTCAGGTATGGATTCTCCCCATTTTACAGATGGAGACAAACAGGCAGGCCCGGAGAATTAAATGAGTGGCAGGGCCATGGAATTCTACTCTTCCTGACCTTAAAGCCTTAAGGCATGACAGGGTATGTGTCCAGGTGAAGGCCAGAGTCACTTCTCCCAGGAGGAGTGAGATCCTTTGGCCAAGAGGTCTGCTCCTTGTTCTTGTGTGTCCTCCACCTGGGGCTCAAAACAGAAAGTTCAGAGGCTCGTAGCCATGTGCCCACCTGCCAAAGCCGCGCCCTGGGAGGCCTGGTCCTCCTATGTCCATGTCTCCTGGGGCTGCCCACAGGGTTCCTTTCTCCCTACACTTTACCGGGTGTGCTTTCTACGTCCTCTTCCCTGCACGGAGGGCAGAGATCGCCCCACGACTCCCCCAGGCACCTCTGGGGAGAAGGGGCACGAGTGGGAGCCGTTCGGAACCCTCCCTGGCCCCTCCTCCTGCCCCGACCNTGATGTCCGAGAGGCGGGACTTGGGGGGAGCGGTGCGGCTGGTGCTGTTGCTGAGGTGTGGCAGCTGGACGATGGAGACCTCCACCATGGCCGTGGCCTCCCCGGCGGCGTTGGCGGCGATGCAGGTGAAGGCGCCGCTGTCCTGAGACGTGGTGATGAGGATGTCCAGGGTGCCGTTGTCGTACACGGCGGTCCTTGAGGAGTTCCCCACCAGGCGGTCATCGGGGGCCACCCAGTGGATGAGGGGGCTGGGGTCCCCGATGGCCTTGCACTTGAGCATGGCCGCCTGGCCCTCCAGAACGAGCAGCTTGTGCGTGTGCTGGGTGATGAGAGGTGGCTCGCACACAAACTCCTCCTCGCGCACGTGCCAGAAGTAGCGGCCCTTGAGGCCCCCCGGGGAGCCGCAGGTCTCCAGGTCATCGTCCCGCTCGAGCCTCCGCAGCCAGAGCAGCTCGCAGTTGCAGTGCAACGGGTTCCCCCCAAAACTAAAGGACAAGGGTGGAGCAAAGGGCGTGGCAGTCAGGGTGGAGGCCTGGGAGCGGGCAAAGATGGGGTCCGGGGGCAGCTTCTGCAGCCGGTTGGAGGTGAGGTCAAGGCGAGCCAGTTTCTGCAGGTCGGCAAAGGTGCCCTCGGCGATGTGGTCCAGCAGGTTGTGGTCCAGGCTCAGCTGGTGGAGGTTGACCATGCGCCGCACGGAGCCCCAGGGCAGGCCGTGGAGGTTGTTGTAGGAGAGGTCCAGGTCCTCCAGAGTGAGCAGGAAGTCCTCGAAGGCCTCGTCAGCAATGCCACCCAGCTGGTTATTGTTCACGATGAGATGCTGCAGATTGACCAGGCCCCGCAGGGTGTCCTCCCCAAGGCTGGGCAGCCGGTTGCTGTCCAGGTGCAGGGAGCGGAGGCTCTCGAGGTCCAGGAAGGAGAAGGGCTGGATGTGGCTGATGGTGTTCCTCGACAGGGTCAGGTCCACCAGCCCCGTCATGTTGGCGAAGTCCTGGCGGCCAATGTGGATGATGAAGTTGCCGCCCAGGCGCAGCTCCACCGTCCGCCGGTCGATGTCAGGGGGCACGAAGAGCAGCCCCTTGGAAGGGCAGAGGGTCCCCAGTGACTCAGACAGGTTCTGGCAGACGCAGTACTTGGGGCAGGCGTCGACCACAGCAAACGCCATGCCAAACGCCAGCAGGCCACCAAGCAGGGTCTCCATGGTCTGGTCCCTCAGGCTATGGTGCCTGGAAGGGAGGGACACAAGGTCAGGGTCAAGAGGCAACTTCCTAATGCCCTCCAGGGTTTCATCTGTCACCCTAACCCCCGCCTCACGGAGCAGCAGAGAATGGCCTGTGCTCCTGTGAGTCCAATCTCTTCCACCAATGTTTATGGAATACTTCCTATCTCCCCCACTAGAATGTCAGCTCCACAATGGAAGGTACTTTTGTCTTTTGTTAATTGCTGTATCCCACACATCTAGCACAGTGCCTGGAACACAGTAGGGGCTCCATAAATGTGCTGAATGAATGCATGGATGTTTCCATACCAGTGGTTCATCTAATAATCACCAGATCTGAAAAGTGTGTTCTGGATGTATTTTGAAGCACTTTTATCTTCTTAATTGGTTTAGACTTGGCATGAAATCAAACTGGACCTTAGGAACAATGACGTGGACAAGGAGAGAGCTGGCGCCTGGAGATGCCAGCGTTATTGGGGAACTGGTTGTAGTAAGTTTCCCCATTGAGAATCTATATAGCGAATGAACCTTTGGGAGTTCGGAAGTGAAGAAGGGGGTGAGGCTGGAAGCAAAGGCATGAACTTCTTCCGAGTGCCCTAGTATGTGCTGGGTCCTCTGCCCAGGCCTTCATGTATGTCATCTCATTTGGGCTTTGGGAACACCCTTCACGGAAAAGGCTGCTCTGTGTATACAGAGGAGGGCTTGTGCACCCCTGAATCACCTCCTTCAGGTGTTCGCTCAGAAGTCACCTTCTCCCCGAGGCCCCACCCCGACTGTGCCTACCCCTCTTTCCTGCTTTGTGTTTTCTCCTGGGAATTCATCAGGATCGACCTTGCTGTATATTTATTTCACCTACTTGTCTTGTTTATTGCTTGTCTTCTGTACTGGCAACAAAGCCCCAAGACGTAGGGACTTGTTTTTATTCACCACTATATACTCAGGGCTTAAGGCACCGCCTGGTACATAATTGGTGCTTTTGCATGAATGAATCTAGGGAAAGGAGGAATGGACTCTGGCTCAGGTCTTTGTGCCTCCAAATCTTACAGATTTCTCACTATTCCATGTTGTACTAACTGCAGTTCTATTTATGTGGTGCTAAAAACATCAATGGAGTTGGACTTTTGAAAATCCTGCACACCGGTGGTGTAGTGTCACCCAGAGCAGTGCGCTGCAAGCAAGGCCTTCTAAGGCCACTGATCTGGGGACACGCTGCCTGCTCTTTCTTGCTCTTGCAAAAGTTCTGTATGCATTAGCCAGTGCAGAGGGGTTGAGGAATTCTGCCGCAGTCAAGAAAATGGATTAATGTTTAATTCTGCATTGCTTCCCCCTTTTTAAGCTAAAGATATTCCTTTTTGGAAGCAACAACTGTTAATATCTGAAGGAAGTAGGGCTCCAGAGCTCCCAGTTTGAGAAGCACAAGTGCAGAAAAAAACAACAGGCTGATTTAAAAGGATATATAGTAAATTTAAAAACCTATTCCAATCAGATATGATTTTATTGTGAAGATATGAATTCCATTATTATGTCTCTTTCAGGGTAAATCTCCCTCCCTTTAGGGTCAGAGACTTAATCTGTATTTCATCTGGAGGAAGTGCTGTTTCTGATCAGCACTGTCCAATAGAAAGATGATTACTAGCCATTAATGTAACTTACAATTTTCTCATGGCCATATAAAAAGAGAAAGAAGTGAAATAAATTTTGATATTTTATTTAAACCACTGTATCCAAAATATTACTTCACACGTAATCAACACATACAACTATCAATGAGATATTTAACATTGTTTTATTCATAGTAAGTCTTCAAAATCAGGTGTGTGTTTAGTACTGAGAGCACATTTCAAGTGCTCACTGGTCCTATGTGGTTACTGGCTACCATATTGGACTCATTGTTGGAGCAGGTGTTGGATAACTACACCTAAGGGTCAAATCTAGTCTGCCACCTGTTTTTGGAAATAAAGTTTTATTAGAACATGGCCATGCTCATCCATTTGCATACCGTCTATGGGTATGCTGTGTGTGTGCGTGCACGCACGCGTGCGCTCGCATGCACGTGCTACAATGGCAAAGGCGAGTAGTTGCAGCACATATAATGTGGCCAACAAAGCTGAAAATATTTACTGTCTTGCCCTTTACAGAAAAAGTTTGCCAACCTCTGTTGTGGAGGATTTTTTTTGTCTCTTCACCTTCTTCATTATGGTCACCCTCATTGAAAGCCCTTGCCAATGTGCCTAATTCCACACAGTTCTGCTCTGGGCTCCCATGAGCAGCCACCCACCGTGCCAGTTCCTGCTCTCACAGACCGGAGGGGTACCGGCCCACCCTGACCCAGATCCCACCAGGAACATCCAACCCAGGGGAGTCTATGTGTGGAGGCATTCTACCTGTTACTGTCTCTGTGCTCACATGTGCTCGGGCCTTTTAAGTCCATACTTAGCAGGGACCCTGATAAAATAAACAGGAAGCTTCTCTATCTGCATTGACCCTCTTCTTATTTTTTTTTAGCACAAGGACAAATTTTTGCAAGGGCTGGTCCTGGCCACTACCCTGGTTTATCTCTTACCACGCTCCGTTCCATTGCTCTTCATGTCCCAGCTAGGCTCAACATCTCTTACTTATAAATGCAATGCTTGATCTTCCTCCGGGACTGCCAACAGGCTCTGGGCTCTTCCTGGCCTCTCTCCCTACCTCCACTCCTGCCTGGACAAGTTCTGATTCTCTCTCCAGGTCTCAGCTCCAACATCACCTGCTCCAGGAAGCTTCCCCACAACCTGGACCAAATTCAGCTCTGCTGCTATGTGCCCCTTATTCTACACTTGTCCCACAGATTGCTCACTGCACTTTTCATTATAATGCCGTCCTTCCTTACCTATCTGCCTTCCTAGACTGTAAGAGCCAAAAGGCAGGGAATTTAGCTATCTTGTCCACCCCTCACTGTACCCCCAGTGCCTAACACCACACCTGACTCATAGCCAAGTGCCCAATAAATATCAATTAAATGAATGAATGAAGGATGAACTGAGCAAAGGGAGTTTCTGGCATTGTTGCTGAGGTTCTGAGGTCTGTATTAACCCTGGTCAGGGTTCATTCGGTTGATCAGCTGAGAAAGCTATCCTTATGGAGAGGCTTGGTCACAGCAGAAAGTTCAGAAACATCTTCTGTCAACCATCCGCTGCACTTCCCAGCGTGACTCACCAAGGTCGTAGTCAGGGAATTCCTAATTCTCTGGCTACCGTGTTCGCTCAAGTAGAGGTGACCAGCACTTCCTCCACCCGCTGGGAGTCCAGGGACAGCCACACCCAAGGATGTCCCTCCCTAGTTCAGTCGGAGGCCGCTGTGTGCGTGCATGTGTGCACGTGCTGAGAGGGGGGGTAGTGTGCTGAAAGCCTAGGGCCCCGAGAGAAAGCCATCCTCCTCTCCAGTTCTCGCCGAAACACTGAAGTTACCCAAGGCTAAGCAGCATGTCCAGCATTTTCATATCACGGCCTACACAGGATGGTGGTGCTTCTCAGGTTCCTAGAGGCCAGGGCCAACCTTGCTGGTGGCCCGCGTTGGATCTCTGCGGTTCATCCCTCCAGATCCTCCACCCACCCACCCTCTCCAACCCTGCCCTGTGCCCTGCAAAGCTGGCCATCTGGGCTGCATTAGAACACCATGGACAGACTGCCTCATCCAACAGCATTCTCTGGGGTCGTCCTGAGTCCTGTCGCCTGTCCTCTGCTGGAGGGTGGTGGGGGCAGCAAGCAGGGAAGACTTGGACACTCCGGGGTGTGCACCGTGCACAGGGCCCATTGTTTTAAACAGTTCTGTCCTTGAAAATTAGTTTTTAAAAGTTTGTTAAGGATTAACAAACGTCTAATGAATTCAAAGCTGTGACATAATAGAGCTGGGTAAATATATTTTAAGTAATCAGCATGGAAGATTACTGACAGAGAAGTGACTATTGAATCTTAATTAAAATTGTATTCTAAGAACTGTCACTTAATATATTATTCTCACAGCCAAACAAAAAGCAGCTTAAACCCCAGGTTGGGAGGGAGGCAAGGGGAACATGTGGGTGCAAGTAATTAGTGCATGCCCAGAGTGGGGGCTCCCTCTCCTGAGCAGGGATTTGAGCTGGAAGGAGCAACTAGGTCCCTTTAAGCAAGTCCGGGTGGGGGAGGTGGCGGAGGGGAGCAAGGAGAGGTGGAGATTAGGAGTAGAGGTCTGGTCTGGGAACAAAGGAGAGGATGAAAACCGGCGGGAGGGGCTCCGGGATTATTCTCCGGCAAAGCTGGGAGAGGTGCACAGGGATCAGAAGCAAGGCTGTGAAATGGATGCTGGTATCAAATGTCAGCATCAGCCTTCATGCCCAGGAATCCATCTGCAGAGGAGCAAGCACGCCCTCTGCTCAGAATGTCTATGACATCGGCCAGAGCAACCTTTTTCACGACACATCGCCAAAGGCAAGAGAAATAAAAGATAAAATGAACTTATGGGACTTTATCAGGATAAAGAGCTTCTGCACAGCCAAGGAAACAGTCAAAAAAACTAAGAGACAGCCCACGGAATGGGAGAATATATTTGCAAAGGACACCACAGATAAAGGACTGGTATCCAAGATCTACAAAGAACTTCTCAAACTCAATACACGAGAAACAAATAAACAAATCATAAAATGGGCAGAAGATATGAACAGACACTTTTCCAATGAAGACATACAAATGGCTAACAGACACATGAAAAAATGTTCAAAATCATTAGCCATCAGGGAAATTCAAATCAAAACCACACTGAGATACCACCTTACGCCAGTTAGAATGGCAAAGATAGACAAGGCAAGAAACAACAATTGTTGGAGAGGATGTGGAGAAAGGGGATCCCTCCTACATTGTTGGTGGGAATGCAAGTTGGTACAGCCACTCTGGAAAACAGTGTGGAGGTCCCTTAAAAAGTTAAAAATTGAACTACCCTATGACCCAGCCATTGCACTACTGGGTGTTTACCCCAAAGATACAGACGTAGTAAAGAGAAGGGCCATATGCACCCCAATGTTCATAGCTGCATTGTCCACAATAGCCAAATCATGGAAGGAGCCGAGATGCCCTTCAACAGATGACTGGATTAAGAAGCTGTGGTCCATATATACAATGGAATATTACTCAGCTATCAGAAAGAACGAATTCTCAACATTTGCTGCAACATGGACGGCACTGGAGGAGATAATGCTAAGTGAAATAAGTCAAGCAGAGAAAGACAATTATCATATGATTTCTCTCATCTATGGAACATAAGAACTAGGA
>NW_023234215.1:1505022-1634064 GCF_002007445.2 Ailuropoda melanoleuca | reverse complement strand
GTCTATGAGCCCGGGCCAGGGGAGGGAAGGGGAGGGGGCTGCCTGGAGCGGCAGACAGAGGACCACGGAGAGGAGGAGAAACACTCTTCCCTGGATCTGCAGTGCTCTCGAGAATCCGAGAATCCATGTCTCTGGGTAGGAACAGTGTCCCTTCTCCCCTGGGTTTCTTCAGGCGGTTTCTCCAACAGCTCTGCAAGGTGAGTGCTGCCACTGGTCCATAAGGTACTGGAGTGCAGTTAGGAACAGGTGTCCCTGCAAGGTGTCCCTGTAGGGCCCCTTTGCTGGACAACCTTGCACGGTAAAAAACCTACCCTCCCATACCTCGTGGCCTGGAGTATTGCTATCCCCATTTCAACCACTAGGAAATGAGGTTTGAAGAGGTTTGGGCCAGCCCAAAGTCCCCCAGCTACCCCGAGAAGAAACGAAGACTCTGGCTCTAGGCTGTCTTTGGAGTAGAGCAGCCCGCTCCACNCCCCCCCCCCCCCCCCCCGAGGCTTCCACGTGCCTGGTGTACAGGGAGAAAGTGGCTGCCGCCACTGTGGGGTTCTTGGTAACCTTGAGGGCCCAGCTGTGTGACTAAATTTGGACACTTGCATTTCCTGCTTAGCGATGGTGTTCTCAGAAGCAGGGGCCTAACTGGCTCAGAAAGACCCACTTGTCAGGCCTCATGGTGGTGATTCTCACGTACACACACACACACACACACGTGCACACACACGCATGCATGCACACACTTAAATATACTGGCAACAAATATAACGTGTGGAACTAGGCTGATGGTTTGTAATCAGAGTCTCCAGATGGGATTTTATATTTAAAACAAAAGGGAAAAAGAAAGGCGAGGACAGAAAGCAGAAAACTAATGGACATGGCAGCAGAAAAGGAAAGTTCCTGCTCCTTCCCTCGATGGTGAGACCACAGACTTGAGGAAAGCCCAGCCCCTGGGCCCTGCCTCCCCGTCAGAACCACCTCGAGCTGTTCCAGACAGAAGAGGCAACATTTAGCAGATGGCTGGCACGATGTATGTGATATCTCTCCACCCTGATTTCCATTTAAAAGATACCTTAGCAACCAGCCAAGGAGCCACCCGGCCCTGGAGCCCGTAAATCAAGCAAGATGCCTGTCTCTGCTTTAGGTAAAAAGAAATGGCCCCTCCAGGGTGCTCCCAGCCAGGAAAGTGTGAATTAATAAAAGTGGGAGGGGTTCAGATCTGTCAGGAGAGGCAGCCATCGCACCTTCTTTCCAGACCTGCCGTCCCAGAGCACTCGCTGCTCCCCATAAATCAGACCACTCAAGGCGAGCCCTTGGGGGGCCGGCTGGGAGCTAGGGGATAGGGAAAGGAAAACTTGACTTCCAGACAAGAGCAAATGGGGCTGCTTCTCTGGTCTAGGACTCGGCCCCGCCCCTGGCCCCATGTTTGGCCCCATATTTGGCTCCAGGGCGAGGCTTCCGGCCCTCTCAGCCCCGTTTCCAGCGCCTGCACCTCCCAGACCTATAGGAAATAACAGACTGGGGCTCCTTTGAAGGATAAGAAAAATGAATTAGCATTAGAGAGCTGATTTCCCCAAACCCTTCACAGTTGCTGTCCTGCAGAGAGATCCTTCTAGAACCCTCAGAAAGAGGGCAAGGGGCAAGCTTAATGTGTCTGTGCTGTAGACAGAGACAGCCCAAGACCTCGGAGTTCCCAGTCTGATGGGAGACGCACAGCCTTTTGACCTCAGGCAGCTCCTATTTTGATGCTGGAGTCACAGCTTCTAGTTTGAAGGGGGTAGGGGGAGAGACAGAGAGACAGGCGAGAGAGAAACAGAGAGAGGAAGCCAAATCCCCAAGGGAGCTTCTTCCCCTCCAAGAAAAATCTTAGTTCCTTGGCTACGGAAAGACACTCTCACAGGATGGGCAGGCTGGGCAAAAACATTCTCTGTGCTGTCCCCAAACAAAACCAGGGAGGCAGAGGCCACATCCTGAATTCCCAAACTTCTGCATAAACTAGTTTAAAACAGTGGTCTGAGACAGCATGGGCAACAGGACAGAACAGGAGAAATCATGTCTAAAACATCAAAAGGGCAGAATGAAACCATTTACACTCTGTTTAAGCTTCTATTGTGCAAGATAAGCAGTTGTTATCGTTAAGAAAGTTATTAAACTCAGAGCCGCTTCCTCTCTGCTCTCAGTGACAGCATTAGGCCCCCGTGTTAATGCATCCATGATAGCTTTTATTGTGTTGCAATGTAATTATGTGTTTTGCTGTCTCTTACTTCATTCACCTGGGAACCCCTTCTTGGCAGGGACTGTATTTTGTTCAGCTCTGAATCCCCAGTAGCAAGCTCAGTACCTGGCACAGAGGAGGCCTCAGGGACGTGTCTGATGAGAAAATGAATGAGTGACTGACTGAAAATGAGTGCTCTGGAATGACCAGTGGCACCCCTTGGCACCTTCGCCACCCTGCTCACGCTGACTTGCCACAGGAGCACGCTTGCCCTTGTCTGGGGCAGGTCGGGCATGCGGGAGAAGTAATGCCCCAGACGGCAGCGCAGGCTGAAACCCATGCTTCCCCATGAGAGGGGCAGAGGATAAATACCTCGACTCCCTTCCCCCACTGGTGAGATGACTTCTTCAGTCTCCTGGAGGTCCCCGTGACAGTAAGCCCCAATGCCCTTTGCAGTCACCTGTTCCTTGTACCCCGTATTGTCTGGGCTGTCTTCCCTTCCCCACCCCCACACTTCTTCCTGTGTGACCTGCAATCACCAGCCAAGTAAACGCTTCCATTCAGACCCTTGCTTCAGGTCCACTTCTGGGGAAACCTGTGGAGGGCCCACTTCTTGATTATAACTCTCATGATGCAAGGTACCAACTGAGGTTGGGCCCCCGTGGAAATGTCACACACGTGGAAAAAAAACCCACAATATGAAAATCACACACGTTCTCGTCAATGACAAAAACAAAACAAAACAAAACAAAAAACAAAAAAACCTAGCAACTCTGGGAAGGAAGGAGACCTGAGTTCCCACACAAAGGATTGGTAGTAAGAGTTGAAGGGCAATTGTTTTCTACCCAATGTTCTGCGACCAGGGCGCGGAACACTCACCCTCTCGTCTCAAGATAGCTGTGAGCCCGGGTGTGAGTGAGCGTAATTGTGGGAGGCCCGTGTGCACACACATGAGGAGTGTTGATATCAGTGAATGGAGAGGTGTGTGTGAGGAAGCGGGCACGTCTGACTGATCACACGCCTGGAGGCGCCTCCTGTGCGAGTGAGGGGGTGTTGCATGAATGAAGGTGAGTGAGCGAGTGAGTGACTGACTGAACAGCATGTGTTTGCCTGAATGGAGGGCTGTGTGGGTGAAGGAGGCCCTGGTTTTACGAATGGGGGCCTGGATGAGAATGAGGCTGCCCGTGAGCTAATGGTGTTTCAGGAAGCGAGAGGGAGCAAGCTTGTTTGTTTGGCTTTGATGGAAACAAATGCTGTTTTGCTGCCATGTTGTCAACTACAAATGCATTTATCTCCATGTTTGCCTGTGATCTGTCCCTGCTTAGGGGACACAGACAGCCCACAGGGCTGGCAGCTCTCAGCATCAATTTAGACCTCGACTTCCTTCCCTGTCCCTGCCTGTCAGCCTCTATTCCAACCCTTAGGTGAGTGTGTGGGAGCTCTGGTTTCACACAGAGATTTTTGCTTTGATTCAGTCATGACTTTCAAGATTCCTTCTCTAAAATGCCCCTTGCCCCCATTTCGAGCACTTTTTGGAGTCTCTCACCTGAAGCCTCAAGCCAGGACCCTGCTCCGGGAAGCTAGTGGACCACTCCTTTGTACCTCAGAGGAAGAACGTAGAGGGTATGGATACACAGGGATGGATTTCCAGTCACCAGGGCCTCTCCTGTCCCTTCTCCCTTGCCCAAAGTCCCCCCCCCCAACCCTTCGCAGAATCACATCCAAGGACGCAGTCCTTGCCATTTTAACTCTTCTCTGCTAGAAATCACAGAGCACCCCTGGGTTCACTGACTAACCAGCATCCCACCCCCAAGCACCCTGACCTTTCCTTGGGCCCCAAGCTCAGGGGGGCAACCTCAGTGTGTGGTCCTCTCTGGGACTGGG
This sequence comes from Ailuropoda melanoleuca, assembly GCF_002007445.2. Taxonomy (NCBI): domain Eukaryota; kingdom Metazoa; phylum Chordata; class Mammalia; order Carnivora; family Ursidae; genus Ailuropoda; species Ailuropoda melanoleuca. Next base: position 1,629,974 of record NW_023234215.1, on the reverse strand, counting down.
CTAATGAAAGGAGCAGCGGGGTGGATAATTCAAAACGGCAGATAATCCAAAACTCATTTCCATTTGGCTAGGGAAGGTTCACACTATGATTTACTCTCCTCATTATGTTTGGCTCAGGCTAAAATTAAAATTGACTTTTCTTCTTCAAGCCATCCAGGCTACAGGGTAGGCAATGACTGGATAGCATTAAAGTTCGCTCCAGCTGGAGAACATAATTTAGGGTTGATATCTCACTAGGATATCAGACTTGAAGGTCGCTGGAGATAGGAGTCCAATCTCCCTCCTCAGACTGGGGCTCCCTGAGGGCAGGGCTGTGTCTAATCCCTGTATCCCCAGCATCTGCCAACGGTACTGCCTCTGGAACTTGAAGCTAGTGTTACCACTGTCCTTCTGCTCTTCTCACAGTCCCTCTCCTCCCCGCACTCTTAGGGGTCCCAATGAGGGCCAGGCCTCCCAGAAGCAACCCTGTCCGGCAGGTAGGCAGGGGGGCTTCAGCTGGGCAGCCCCGGGCAGGATATCATTAAAGTTCACAGGCTGCTCTGGGAAGGAGGAGGTCTCATTACGAAGGCCTGCAGTTATTATCCTGCCCTGTTATTATGTGTTTGCTAGGACGTCAAGCATGGCATATTTAATCTCGGGCTCCTAATAACACCTCTGATTATTAAAACAGAAAGAATTTAGACAATCAAATTGGCTTCTTGATGGGAGGGTTTTTTTGCCTATTTCATCTCGCCCGTTTGTGGCAGCGGGGCCCGGGCTTCTTGCCGCAAGGAGGCACGTGGGCATAAAGAATGCCATGTTGCACCTCCACGGTCTGTCTGGTCTTTCCTTGGCCTTGGAACAGAATCCTCAGCTAACGGCCCACCCAGACTTATAAGGTGACACACACTTATCAGTTGGGGCTACCTTTGCTGTTTTATAACCCCCACAAATTCCCTAGCAGACATACAGTATAAGAAAAAGCCATAAAAGAAAAAAAAGGCTTCCTCCCACTTTGTAATAAGCCAATGCAACAAGGTCCTCCTGCCTGTTCCTTCGCTATATTGCTCTCCTGTGTCCTCCCAGTTCTGGGGACTGAGGACAGAAACACGTTATCACTCGGGGTCCTCTGAGGAAACAGATGACAGAATGGAAGGGCTGCCTGAAGGAAGTTTAGTGAAGGGACAATGTATGGTGGGTGTGGGCAGGTTTAGGGGAGCTCTAGTACCCAGGGACTGGCAACAGAGGGGAGGCTTTTACCTTTTTGCCCCCAGGCCTTAAGGGGCGAAGGCAGAGGGCAGTTTCAGGAACCCAGGCCTGTCACAGCCATGGGAGAAAAGTAACCCAACAGGAGTTGGTGCCCTGAATAGAGGCCACATCCACTGATGAACTGCCCTCTGCGAGGGAGCTGGCCAAGGAAGTAAGTGCCTCTCTCTCACGTTGCCCCCTCTCCTCCCACTGGAAACTTTCAGCAGCCAAACCCAGGAAGCCAGAGGATAAGGGGGCCTGCATGAGACTGTCCGCACAGGTCGGCCTCCAGGGCCACGCGGCAGGGCTGTGGAGAGTTTACCCAGAAGCGCCAATGGAAAATAATATGCACCCAGAAAGAGCGCCCTTCACTGCTGCCAACTTTCCCAATGAGTCGGCAGATAATAAGGCCACTTGGAAGTGCAAGAAAAACAAGGAGGAAGAGCGAGGGGGGAGTGAAAAGGAGGAAGAGGAGGAAGAGAAGGGAGAGATTAATCAATTGGAAGCAATAAACCCCACAGACTCAAGGGCAGTAAATATGAATTCAATTTGGTTTTGCCATTTACAGAGCCCGCCTTCTTAAGCGCTGACAGGCTGATCAGATAAAAGTCACTGTCGCCACCAGGACGGTGCATTTAAATTTTTATTGCAAACACCAGGCTCCATTACCCTGGGATTTGCTCTCTGCATCCCTAATGTTGTCTTTCTTCATGTTGGAATGTGCCTGCCCTGACTGGCATGCAGGGACCAGCAGAGCAGGAAGAGCATGGTTCAGGCCTCTGTGCTCTGGGTCCCCATCCCAGCCCTGCCCTGGACCTCAGCAAGCCACTTCTCTTCTTTGGGCTTCAGGTTCCCCATCTGGGCAATTAGGTTCTGTGTGTGTGTGGTGGTCGGGCGTGGGGGTGGGGGTCATCTACTCAGGTCCATTTCCAGCCGATTGAATGAGACTGGGCGGGGGTCAACGGAGACTCAGGCCCCACGAGCACCCTAGTCTACTCGCACCCCAGCCCCTCAAGTGTGGGGGATGGAAGAGAGTCTCCTCTCTGTCTTCAAGCCTGAAAACCTCACAGGGTTTCTCTTTTTCCTTTTTTTTTTTTTTTCCAGTTTACAGACTCATCTCTCCCTTCCCTTCATCTCCTTTTCCCTCCTGTCCCCCTTTCTCCCCATGATCTTCCACCCTTCCCCATTTTCCTCTGCCTCTGCCTGTCTTCTTTGTCTTCCCCTTCTTTTCTCCTTTGGCTCTGCTCTGGAGCCTGTCTGGAACACCGCAGCCAATTCCTCCCTCCTATGACCCTCCCACCCCTCCAGACACGGAACCTGCCAGACTCAGCAGCAGGGACTCAGTCGGGCTTCAGCTGAGCACCTGCTACTCATGGGCACGCAGGACATGGGGACGGACACAACTGGACAGGATATCCCCTCTCTTCTCAGGAGGAGCTTACAAATACCTGGATAACTAATCCAGCGGCGGGGGGGAGGTGGCAAGTGTCTACAGTGTGTCTGGTTCCTTCTACATGTTATCTCACTTAAATAATTTGATATTGTAATACTGCTTGCCCATTTTACAGGTGGAGAAACTGAGGGTAGAGAGAGAAGAGTGGCAACATGCTATGGGGATACTTCAGAAGACATCCCTCCTAACTAGAGCAATGGAACACTTCTTGAAGGGGGTAGCACTCATTGTGGCCTTAAATAGTAGGTGGTAGGATTTCAGCAGTTAGGGATGGTGGTCTTAATGAGAACATTCTAGAAGGACAAAGATTCAAGGTGTTGTGGGACTCAGAGGTGTAGTTAACAAAGCTGAGTAATTATAGAAACCTTTCAAGGAAGACCTTTTCGGAGGTCCCAGTTGGAGAAGTGCTGTCCTAAGAAACCTGACTTCGAGGGAAGGTGGCTAGTGGGAAGCACACAGACTCTGGAGTCCAGCCACCTCCCGTGCTCGAATCCTGGCTCTTACTAGTGTGTGATCGTGGGCAAGCTGCTTGACATCTCAGTGCCTCGGTTTCCTTGCCTGTGGAATTGGACAATTTCATAGAGTTGTGAAGATTAACTAGGTCACTGCGTGTAAAACACTTAAGCAGAGCTGAGCACATAGTGAAATCGCACAACAGGGTCACCCATTATAATTCTTATTCTGTGACCGTCTCTAAGTCACAACCAGCTGTTCTCAAAAGAATCTTTGGTAAAGAATGGATCTGAGATTTCCACTGAAATAAAAAGCAAAAATGCAAAACACATTCCAGAATTCAGCCCCCCCCCCCCGGGATCTCTGCCACTAGCTGAGGAAATTCTGTTGTGGTAGGTCACGTGGGTAGAGGTTAATGCAGGTAAAGCTTGGGTTGGGAAGCAATCTCTGAATCTTCCTCCAGTCTGACTGCTCCCATTCCAGGGTTGGGCTTGAGGGTAGTTTGGGGATAGGATGCCTCCAGGCCCAGGGAAGAGGCAGATTTTTTTTTTTCTTTAGTGAAGGAGCTTTCAAAGGCAAAAGTGCCTAATACCCATGAAAATAGTAATGAAGCCCTACTCCGGGTACTGGGAGTACTTTCTGCTCACCTGCTGCCGTGGGAGCCCACAAAAAAGAAGGGTCCTCCACGCCTCCTCTCTAATCACCTCCAGTTTGTTGGTAACTCCTTCTCTACCCTGCTCCTTACCACCAATGGCCACCAGCACAGCTGCCATGTGCCATGCTCACTACACTTCTGTCACTTAGCTTATGTGTATTTATTGTGCTAAGTCCTTAGCGGCTAGAAATATTTATTGAGCACCTGCTGTGCTGGGCTCCATACAAAGTCTGAGTAAATAGTTCCTCTCTATTCTCGAGGAGACTGCAATCTATTAAAGGCCAGACAGAGAGACCCAGCACTGAGGGAAGAGGGAGAGGTNCTTATGTGTATTTATTGTGCTAAGTCCTTAGCGGCTAGAAATATTTATTGAGCACCTGCTGTGCTGGGCTCCATACAGAGTCTGAGTAAATAGTTCCTCTCTATTCTCTAGGAGACTGCAATCTATTAAAGGCCAGACAGAGAGACCCAGCACTGAGGGAAGAGGGAGAGGTGGGGGGGGGGGCAGCAGTCTGACGACAGAAGCAAAATCTGCACTGCCTCCCTCCTCAAACTCAAACTCCCAAAGAAGCAGAGCTGTGTTCCCTTGTTTAGGGGCTCCCTGAGGACAGGACTGTGTCTCCCCTCAGACTAGGGGTCCGTGAGGACAGAGCTTTGTCTCCTCCCTCAGACTGGGGCTCCCTGAGGGCAGGGCTGTGTCTCCCNGGTGGGGGGGGGGGCAGCAGTCTGACGACAGAAGCAAAATCTGCACTGCCTCCCTCCTCAAACTCAAACTCCCAAAGAAGCAGAGCTGTGTTCCCTTGTTTAGGGGCTCCCTGAGGACAGGACTGTGTCTCCCCTCAGACTAGGGGTCCGTGAGGACAGGGCTGTGTCTCCCCCCTCAGACTAGGGGTCCGTGAGGGCAGGGCTGTGTCTCCTCCCTCAGACTGGGGCTCCCTGAGGGCAGGGCTGTGTCTCCCCCCTCAGACTGGGGCTCCCTGAGGGCAGGGCTGTGACTCCTCCCTCAGACTGGGGGTCTCTGAGGGCAGGGCTGTGTCTCCTCCCTCAGACTGGGGGTCCCTGAGGGCAGGGCTGTGTCTCCTCCCTCAGACTGGGGCTCCCTGAGGGCAGGGCTGTGTCTCCTCCCTCAGACTGGGGCTCCCTGAGGGCAGGGCTGTGTCTCCCCCCTCAGACTGGGGCTCCCTGAGGGCAGGGCTGTGACTCCTCCCTCAGACTGGGGGTCTCTGAGGGCAGGGCTGTGTCTCCTCCCTCAGACTGGGGGTCCTTGGTAACAGTCTTTTATTTCTTCACCATAAGAGCAGTTTGTGAGGAACACTCTATTTATACTTCCTCTTTGCAAGGGGTAACACCCCACTGAACTTCTCATTAACTTTAGGCTAAGCACATTCCCACATTGTGCCTCAGTTTCCGCTAGGAAATTAATAGAGGCACTAATTAGCTTTAAAGTTGCTGTGATGGCACCTGGGTAGCTCAGTCGGTTGAGTGCTGACTCTTGTTTCAGCTCAGGTCATGATGTCAGGGTCTTGAGATACTTCCCCACTTTGGGCTCCGCACTCATCGGGGAGTCGGCTTAACGTTTCTGCCCCTCTTCTCATGTGCATGTGCTCTCTCTCTCTCATTCTCAAATAAATAAATAAATAAATAAATCTTTTTAAAAAATTGAAAAATAAATAAAGTTGCTGTGATGTTAGGATGTGGAGTGAGATTCACCCCAGTCTCTCCTCTTCCCCCAAATATGGCTGCCTCTTGCATCACCATATAGTCACATGGTCACTATCTGCTGATGTCTTCTACCTGCACTACCTGAGGACCTGGGATTAGAGGATATTTTATTTTGTATTTTAAAGATTTTATTTATTTACTTATTTGTTTTAGAGGGAGGGGGAGAGAGAGCTCACCGCAGAGTTTCAGAGCAGGAAACCTTACCCTGACGTGTCAGAGGTCTGGGTGCTCCTAGTATTAGAGCACAAGCAGGTGAGGGATGGAGAGGGGGTGGTCCTGAGCAGTGTCCTTCCCACAGGTCTCAGTGCAGGACGAAATGTGAATGCCTCCTCTTATTCACGATCTCACGGGGCCTCAGGATTCAGGGGGCTTGCTGATTTGGGGTAAGGTCTTACACTTTTCTGCTATCATTGGGAGAAAGAGGATTAGGGATTGGTTGAAGGGGTGAAGTTTGTTTCTCCAGCAACCCCTGGGCTTTAGTGAACTCAGCAAGCAAGGGCTCCCCTCCAGATCCCACCTCACAGAGCCTCAGGTAGGATGAAAAAATTGTCATTATGATAATCTGGAGAACAGAAGGAATTTGAAGCCAAAAGGGAGCTGCCCCTGACAGGGCGTGACTACAGCAGTCCACAGTCTCCTACTACCCTCAACTCCCTCAAATGTACAAAGGGAAGGGTGTTTGGGGGAAATGAGATCTCTGAATTCTCTCATGGTGCTAACCTTTCAGGATCTTTATTTTGTTGCAACACTCAAAAAGATCAAATAAATCAGTAATTAAAATATTAATTCCTGATTATGTGAAACGAGAATTCTGTACTGCCTTATGCAAGGAACTGAGTCCCTCATGAAATTTTAGGCACTATCCTCTGACTCATGGGAGTGGTATTTGGAAATACCGTGAGGCTCGGAGAGTCTAATCATTTCTCCTAATTCACATTACCTAAGTGCCTCCTGCCGTTCGATAGACAGCAGAGCCAGGGAAGATGAATGCCTCTTGCTCGAGTTCCCAAGAATGCTGAGGAGATGGGGTGGTGTCTCAGTAGACCAAGGAAGGGGAACTGAGTCTATTTTGCTAAAGGGAAGAAACAAGGGAAACTTCTTGGTGTAACTGGGCGAGGTAATGGGGAAGTCAGGTTGGACAGTTGGGAAGGCAATCAAATCAACCATGTCTTCCTTGACCAGTGCTGTGCTCTTCCTCCAAGCACAGAGACTCCTGCTTGTCCTCTGATATCCATTCTCTTCTTTCCCGGCAAGAATCCCCAGGTGTTATTTGCCCTAAAGGCCATGCAGAATAAAGACTACATTTCCCAGCCTCCTTTGTACCTAAGTATGATCATATGACCAAGTTCTAGCTAATGGACTATAAGTAAGCCAATAGTAGGTGATACCCTAGAGATTTCCTTAAAGAAAAAGCACACCCTTCTTTGCCCCTCTCTCCTTCCTAAGGCCTGGAATGTAGATGCACAGATAGAGCTTGAGCCGCTCTCAGTCCACCAGTTGGTAGCCATGCGTTGAGGATACATAACAAAATAGAAGAAACCAGGATACCATGACACCACCACATAGCCTTGAACTCCCTGCAGTTTTTTTTAATTAAAATTTTTTTAACATTGTTTAAGATACATAAGAAGTTTTTAAAAATGGCAAGAGTTCCCATAGACTGTTCACCTCACTTTCCCCATCTTGCCTACCCATAGTGCATGGTCGAAACAAGAAATCAACACTGGTGCAATGCTATTCACTCAAATCTAGAACTTCCTCTGCACTTTGACATGGGAGAGAAATACGAGTCGTTCTCATTTAGGCCACTTTTATTTGTTCTGTCCTGTTTTGTTTTATCACTCACAATGAAATCTATTTCTAACTGATATGATTTCCGATAAGTATAATAAGGTAGTACCCCAGCTCCATCCTGAGAAAGGTAGGTGGTCGGCAGAAGTCGAGCTGGCCTGGATGCAATGAACAATCAGACAACCTTCTGGGCCATGGTGAGAAGTCCTTTCGGACAGTGAGAGGCACTGGACTATCAAAGCTTCTTTCCCTTTGCTGGTGCTCCCACCTCCTTGCTCCACCACCCACCTCTGCGGGCATCCCCGCCTCCACCCCTAACTCTGTGCTTACCCTTCTCCTGAGGGAACCATCTCCACACCCACATCTTCCCTACCCAGAGCTCTGCATCTCTCCACTAGTTCCTGGAGCCCCTACATCCTACAGCTCTGCATCTCTCCACTAGCTCATGGAGCCCCAAGACGCTCATTAGTGTTGCAAGCTCCTGGCCCATCAAAGTCACATGTCAGGAAAGAGGAGCGAAGGCGGGTGACATTTGTTGGTATTTTCAACTCAGTGAAAACAAACAAATTGTGCTGGAGTTAAATGTCAAAGGCCCCTGAGCACATTGCAAGGGGTGGAGGAACATTTCCTCGGGGGGACAGACTCGTCTGTGTCCCCGAGTAGGTGTGTTTGGGAGATGCCACTGTGCCGAGGCCTGCAAGGAAGGCCAAGTGGGTGGTGTTGACGATGTCCAGCAGCATCCCACTGCGGGCAGATTGGGCAGTCCCCAAGCGAGGACATTCAGTCATCATCCATCCATTCATCTGGAGAGCATTTACTGAGCACTCACTATATATAAAAGACTGTAATGGGTGCTGCCAGACAGCGAGCAATGAGACAAACATGGCTGGTCCCCGCTTCCTGGGAATGGTCTTTAGAGAACATAGAAGGTGGATAAACATCTAACATAAGAAGAAAACAACCATTATCACTAGGGGTGGAGTGTTCTTTTTGGGTTCCCAGATAAGGGAGGGGGAAAGGAGGATCAGGAATGAATTTCAGGGGTTTTCCATGAGGCCTGAAGGATGCACAACATTTAGACACACACAGATGTGAGTTAAAGGTGCTATTCATCTCAAAGACAGCATCAAGGCGTGTCCACCCATGTTACTCTTAGCTTTACCATCATTGCTCCCCACAAACAGGAGGTAAGTGCCCCAAATGGAGCCAGATACATGGGACACAATCTAGCACAAGAAGGGTTTCTGGAGCCTATGAACTTACTGAAAGTGTATGCTGAATTTTGTGTGACCATGCATTTTTTTCTGGAAAGAACATCCACAGCTTTCATCAGACTCTCCAACATGAAGGTGATTTCCCCCAAAGTTGAACCCCTATCTAGAAACTTGTGAGAAGTAGGCCCTCCCTGGATCCCAGACCATTACTTGCCTGACCATATCTACTTCAGGAAGGGAGGTTGGAGATCTCTAGATATGGCTCTTCCTGCCCAAGTTCTAATTCCTGAGACCTGCATTATGTGCTTTAACCGGGGAGAGTAACCAGCCACAACTTGGCGGCTGGGGGCCAGGGGGGGCGTTGGCAGAAGGCAGAGAACTGGGGGGCGGGGAGAGCAAGGCACACTATTCCCCAAGGAAGAAACATCCTCTGCTTATGCCTGGCCCTGCAGTGAATGAATTATCAGCCTTTTCACTTAATGAGTATCTCTATGGACTAGCTACGAGGTCTGTGTTGGGGAGAGCAGATATTTCATTACCAGAATTCAGTTGTGCTATGTTGATCCTGGTTTCCTGACAATTATGAGAAGGAGCCAGAGTGCCAAGTAGCATGCTTGTGTGAGTGTTCCCTTGTTCAAAACATACAGGCTCTTTTCCATTCCCCAGTCACACATGTAGCTCCTATGTGACCAGGGGAGGCAAGAGGTCCCTTGTAGGAGATACCAAAGTACAAAAGGAAGGCCTTTTGGGGATATGTCCTTGGGACTGGGCCACATATCACTGCTCCTTTCCGTATTAGAAATGAATAATGGGACCCCTGGATTGCTCAGTCAGTTAAGCATCGGCCTTTGGTTCAGGTCATGATCCCAGGGTCCTGGGATCAAGTCCTGCATTGGGCTCCTTGCTCAGTGGGGAGCCTGCTTCTCCTTCTGCCTGCCACTTCCCTTGCTTGTGCTATCTCTCTCTGATAAATAAGTAAAAAACCTTAAACTAAATAAATAAATAAACAAACAGGAGTAGCTCCACAGGCTGCCAGTGGACAACCTTGCAGGAACAATCATTCCTTCATTTTGTCGCTTCCAAGGGTACCTCTCCCAGTGAAAACAATATTATGGATACCCCACCTCACCATTATTTTCCCTTCTACATAAAGAGAAACAGAGGCACAGGAAAAAGGCTGGACACATTAGTAGAAACTCTGAGAGGACTTTCAAAGTGCCTAATCTCCAGTGAAAATCCTCTAGCAACAGAAGGCAGACTAGAATTGCTGTGTCATGTGACAGTACATGTGTCTCTAGGTCAGCCTTTTTAACATTTATGGTGGCAGCTGTTTTGAGAACAGCTGGTCAACATCAGAGGTCCAAGGCAGACCACCTCCTGGGTCAACCATGCCACTGATTTGCTCCCATGATCCTGTTGACATCCCAAGCTAACAATGATCCAGAATTAGGCCCATCCACTATCAAAGTCATAATAGCCAATGGTATCACTAGTCAGGATTACAATATCGCTCTCTAAGGGGTGAACTCTGGAATATGAGCAGACAATGTGCGTCATTGTCAGACAGGATTCTCCAGTCTCTCTCTGGCCTGGCCATGAGTCCCAAAGAGGCTGTATGCATCAGATGGTGAAGCTACGATAAGACAGAGGGCCATTAGAGGCCTGGGTCTTTGAGGACCACATGTAAGATGGTTGCCCCGAGGAGTACTCAATCCCTATGGATTTTGTAAGGATGAGAAGTAAACCTTTGTTGTGTTGCGGTACTGAGATGGGGACCACTTGTTGCTAAAGAGTAACTGGCTTGTTCTAACAAATAAATCCCTTAACTTCTCCAAGCCTGTCTTCTCTTCTATAACATGTGGGGGAATGCTGTCCAGCCTTCCTCCTAGGGCACATGTGAAGAAAAGATGAAACGACAGACAGCTTAGATCAGAGAATGGGCAGGTGCTTCACCAGCATGGAGGCTGATGCCACTTGATGCTATTTCTACAGGCTCCTGGCTCCACTGGTAGGTGATGGTCCAGAGCAACAAGAAATAACTCCCAGCTTTTTCTATCCTCCCAACAGTCAGAACAGAAACACTAGACACACTTCTTCCTTATGTTAACAGACACCACCCTTCCCACAAGGCTTCACTGGGCACAAAGCACTGGCCAGAGACTGTGTTCCAGCCCTTCATAGGGTTAGGTGTGCCAAGGTGACCTTGTGTTCTCCAAAGAATTTGCAGAAATGACGAGTGTCTCTTCTATCTACATCCCTGGCTTAAAAGAAAAAGGGATCACACTCCTCTTGCCAATCCTCACGTATTGCAAAGCAAATGTGCCAGCCGCACGGCCGCAGCCACACAGAGGAGTACCAGGCCCAAGGGGAGTGCGAGCCACAGGACGGAAAGAAGCTAGATCTGAATGACATTGTCCATCACGGCTGCCCCACCAGCCTGAACCAGCTAGCCCTGTGTGGAAGTCAGGTACACTTCCGTCTTATTTAAGCCACTCTCTTTGGGGACTCTTTGTTACAGCAACTTCACCTTTATCCTAACAAATACACTGGATGAAAAGATGAGGCTGCCGGTGTTTTAGTTTATTTCACACATGCTTTCCAAGAATCCAGGGGACCAACAACAATGAAACCAATCTTTATTGCTTATGAGCCTGGCTGGAAAGAGCCTAGGCAGACAGGCCGGGAGGCCCTGAGAGATCTAGGAATCCGTGGGGCCCACCATCTGACGATCCTCATTTTCCCCAGCAATCCAAGGAAATTGTCTCTCCACCTTGGTCACCACATTCTCAACGAAGTGGACAAAGCCTATGATAGGGCTGTCACAGGAGTGAAGCCTTAGACCCAGAAGAGCTGCCATTGTAGAGGGAGGTGACAGGCTCCCCAGGTCTCCCTGCCCGGGGTGAGACAAGATAGATTAAGAGACTCAGGGAGGCTGTGTGTGATGTAAAGCTCGCTTGTAAGTTGCAGTACCCTGTAAACATGGCCTTCTTATAGAAATAGAGATATTTCAGGTACAGACACAAACCTGTGCCCTTTGCTATGAACTGTTCTTCATGCACACCCCACCTTTTCCCGCTTCCTAATGGCCTCCACCTTGTCTCTGCAGGTCCCATCTGATCATGTTTTCAGAGCCCAGAACAAATGCCACCTCTTCCCCTCAAAAAACCTGTGTGCCATGCCCCCCTTGACCAGATCAATTGCTCCCTTTTCCAAATTCCCTAAGCACTTTTATCTGGATTTCTCTGGGGACACTCGGTGCTTTGTAACATGTACAGGGGCTGGTGAAGATGTAGAATGAGGCTTGCTGGAACAGCTGAAGAGAGGACCTCTGAATGAGCTCATCAGATATTTGTCTCAGACACTCTGCAAGGGGACTCACATACGTGATCTCACCTGCTTCTCAACCCTACGAGTCAGGGACGAGTCAGATACTACGAGTCAGGTATTACCGTCATCGCCACTTCGATGATAGGAAAACACAGCACAGAGAGGTGAAGTAACTTGCTCATGGTCACCCAGCTAACTGCTCAAGAAGACACTCCAACGTTGGAAGCTGCAATTACAATCACGGCACAACACTGTCCTCATTCATGAGAGGGACAAGCAGGGGCCCATGAAGCTGGGCGTAAGGGAAATGTCCAAGTTAGGCGCAAGAGAAGGTGGCTGCAGGTGGGAGCAAGGGCCAGCTCAGGAGCCCTGGCGTGGGCTCCCGTGTGGACTTGTTTCTTCACAGGGCCTCCTTTGCTGAGGTTCCTGCCAACAGCAGGCATGAGCTTTGAGACACTCAGCTGAGACAGTGAAGCGAATCTGTCAATTAGGTCAAACATCTGGTCAATGTAGCAAAAAATCAGTCACCAGGGGTCTGGCCACAGATCCAGTGCTCCTTCCAGGGGCTACACTCTTCCCCAGGTGACAGAAGGAGGCAGCCCTCATTGCCAGACCCTCATTTGCATGCTCTCCTCTGATTGGTTGGTGAGACTCACACCTAATGCAGTCCTAAGGACCTCCTGTGAGCAAAGCAGGGATAAATCCTGTAGGTTCTAAAATGTGCTTTAGAAGGGAGAGCTGAATTCAGCCCTGATCCAAAAAGCACATCCCCAAGCCGGGTGGTAAGTTCTGTGCTGCCTGCTGTAGAAATGCAAATTGCCATAATAAATGCCGATTATCCCAATTACCTCTAATTGTCTGGCTTGTGTAGCAGGAGCATTACCATAGGAGAGGCAGATAAGGGAGATGGTGTATTTAGCAGAATACCCTATCCAGGGAGTTGGGTTACAATAAAGCAGGTGAGCTGGGCCAGGAAACCCCCCTCCGTGGTCCCTTAGAAGGATTGCCGCAGAAAAACAAGGGGCTTCACAGTTGCCCAGCTGCTCTGGGCCAGCGCTGATGCAGTGACATCTTTATGAGATGGTCATTAACTGCTATTTTAAAAACTGGCTGTGTGCTGGAGAGAGAGGGCAGGGAATATGTGCTTGAACACAGAATTTTAAAGCCAAAAACTGACATTAGAAATTACACATACTGTGTGTACCACAACTGCACCAGGTGATTGCACTCCTTCCAACAGCAAATAATTTATTGGGCTTCTGACAAACGCCGGGTACTGTTCGAGGCTCTGGGAATGCAGCAGCGAACCCATGAGACAAAACAACACCGGAATAATCCCTGCCTTCACGGAGCCAACATTCTAGTTTGGAGAGGCAGAGAACAAATGAGATACACAAATAAAACACAGAGTATAATAGAAGGTAGTAAGTGCTGAGGAGAAAAATAAAGCGGGAGAGCAGATGGAGATTGCTGATTATCAGGCTTGAGATTGAAATTTAATGTAATTGGGTGACTTGACAGGAGATGACATAAAATCTTAAAATGTAATAGCAATGACAGAGTGCCCCTGCCTCTACAGAACATACTTTTAGTCAATACCTGAATCAACTAAAGAAAATTTGATACAGGACAGAAAAATGTGGTCACCAGCCATCTGCAAGTACATTAGCTAAAGTCTCGTCTGTAGTTATGTAGACTCTTTTTTTTTTATTAGCTTACGGAAGATCACGAGGCTTGTAGGGGCCTCTTAATCCTGTTCCAGTATTGATTACGACTGAGTGAATGCAAAATGCGCAATTTGCACATACCCTTGTGAAATTAAAACCTTTCCATTTACTGATCGAGCAATAATTACTATAAAGAACGGAGGGCACCTCGGCTAAAACCAAGAAAGGGTTCCATTTGTCAATGAAGAGAAAAGCAGGGCCTAAGCCATGAGTCTTAACCCTGGCTCGGCCCCAGAACGGAAGCGGAGGCAGCTTATTGTGGGTGCCCACGCCCCTGTCTTTTCCTGCGGAGGGATCTCCACATTTCCCTGCCCAGGGTTTTAAGCCAGGCTACTCAGCCCACTCCATGCTCTCTGCATGCATCCCACCATTTCTTGCCCAGGTGTGTTTGTTTGCTCACACCATTGCCTCCGTCCACAACAAGCACCCGCCCCCGTCATCTGGCCAACTCCCAAACGTCCTTCAATGTCAACTCCTTCTCGGATCCTCCCCTTATCCCCACCCCAGACTGTGTAAATTCCTAACTCAAGTCTCCAGTGCTGCACTTAAACAACACTGCATTATAATTACCCCATACACGCCTGTCCCTTCCGCTAGACCGTGAAAGCCTTCAGAGCAAGGACTAGTGTCTGATTCACTGTTCTCTCACCAGGACCCGGTAAAGACCCGGCCTAACCAGACATTCAATTTCTGATGATAAGAAGATTAATCGTCACAGACCCTGTTGGTGAGCTGCACATGTCCCTCGGTGGTCAGCAGCCCCATGCCTACTGATGGCTTCCTGCTCCACGCATCTGCCAGTCTGCCTAACGGCTTTCTGGGCACAGGAACTCACAGGGCTCAAGTGGGCAGAGCGGAAACATTGAGAAGTTACCTCCCCCTGCAACGAATGCTGGATGGGAGCTGGTGGATAAGGACCCCTGCTTATCCACACCCTAACCCCTGTGGATATGTTAGGTGACACGGCAAAGGGGAGATTCAGATTACAGGTGGAATTAAGGTTGCAGGTCAGATGACCTTGAAACAGAGATTATCCTGCATTATCATGGTGGACCCAATGTCATCGAGAGGGTCCTTAGATGTGGAAGAGGGAAGCTGAAGAGAAGTTCGGAGTGTAGCACAGAGAACAGGACCTGCTGTGCCCGCTATCAAGGAGGGGGACACAAGCCAAGGAGAGTGGCAGCCTCTAGATGCTGGAGAGCGTAAGGATGGGGATTCTGACCTAGAGCCTCTGGGAAGGGTGATTTCAGCCCGGTGAGACACATTTTGGGCTTCCTCCTTGCAGAACTGTAAGACCCTAAATGTATTGTTTTAAGCTGGGAAGTTTGTGGTCATTATTACACTGTGGCAGGAGGAAACTAACAGGCCCTCCTGGAGGCCCAGGGGGACGATCCCTAGTTGTTCAGATCAGTAATCTGCTCATTCACTCGCCCCAAATTGGCTTCCTGCGCTTCCTATGCTCACTTCCCTGCCTTCTCTACCAGTACTTCCTAAGGTCACCCCCAAAGAAATGACCTGCCTCAAATCCTTGCTTTGGTTTGCTTCTGGAGGAACTCAACATAAGACATTAATTAGTTGGAGGGACTAGAGAGATATCTGACCAAGAAGACCTGGGCCACCCTGATCCACCTATGATTTGACCCAGATCTGATACCTGACAGCTTCAGGATCTTTGGGCCAATTAAGTTCCCAAGATGATCAAATGTATGGGAATCTGGAGGCTCAGGGGATAGGCTCCCATGCCCAGAGCTGAGGGGAAGCCCAGAAGTGGTCCAAAGGGAGAGGCTGGACTGGGTGGAATGGAACCGAGGGGAGGGAGGGTGGGTTCAGATCTGGGGGTCAGTGGTGTGGGATGGGGTGGGCTTGAACTCAGATGTAGGCGATAGTCAGGCTGTTTTTAGGTGGTGGGTTTGTGCATGTTTATTCCATTACATCTAAGGAAACGCCATGTCCTCCCTCCCTGTCTCCCATGCAATAGAAACCAACAGTGCAATGGTGCCAAGTGCTTTCCATTTAATAACAGCTTAAGAGGCTGTTTCCTGTCTGTGCTTAGAGGAATTCCCTGAGAGAGGGAGGGAAGGAGAGAAAGAGAGAGAGAAATTCAGAAGGCCACGCAGCCGACAGCTCTGGGCCCGTGACTCTCCCACCCCATCCCAGCTCTCCACATCTCAGCACCTACCGCCTCCTTTGTCTTGGCTCCTGTCGCTCTCTCTGTTCAGCTCTGACAGGTCTGCGGCCCACCTCCAGGAGGGCACCAGGGTGGAAGTGGAGCGTGAGAGACAGGGGACAGGACAGAGGGGGTGGTGCTGCACCCCAGATACCACTCAGAATGGCAAGCCTCCTGAGCTGGCCCCTCACCCTACGGATGAGACCAAAGGCCAGGAGTGGCAGGGTCACACCACGATGTCTCCAGAACTGACAGCAGGCTGAGAAGGATGTTGGCAAACAGGAGTGTGTCCATCAGGTCTGGGCCTGACAGGCGAAGGCTGTGGGAGCTTCTGGCAAAGGAGGGAGGACTGAAGGGCTAGGGGACACCAAGCTTATGCGATCCAAGTCTGCAGTCACGGGTATGGGACTGGCCTGCAACTATCTGAGGGGTATCAGGCAGAAGGAATGGACTTCTCCTCATTGGCTCCACAAACAGAGCCAGGGCCACGGGGTACAGAGAGGCAAGTTTGGGGCTCAGCATCCAAATGACTTTTACAAAAATTCAACTGTTTAAAAATAGACCTGATCCCCTGGCAAAGTAATGAGCTATCTGTCATTGTTATATTCAAGTGGAGGCTGGACCATCACAATTCGGGGATGCTATCACGGAANAGCATCCAAATGACTTTTACAAAAATTCAACTGTTTAAAAATAGACCTGATCCCCTGGCAAAGTAATGAGCTCTCTGTCATTGTTATATTCAAGTGGAGGCTGGACCATCACAATTCGGGGATGCTATCACGGAAGCTCTGTGAAAGATGCGTTACTCTGACTGTGAAAATGTGTCCATAATACACCAGAGCTGCCCTCTGACAGGTGCTGTGGCGTAGAGTCGAGAGCACAGACTGCAGCTGCCTGGCCCTGGTTCAAACCCCTGCTGTTATTGATGAGCAGTGAGGCCTGGGGCAGCTCACAGAAGCCCCCACATGGGGAGGAGGGGAAAGAACAGTACCCCCCCTTCTTAGGACTGCTGCAGAGAAGGAATGAGTTAATACTGCAGGTAGTAGGTTAAATGCTTACTTTCATCACTACTATTCAGACTTGCTCTTTCTGGAAGCGCAACCAGAACCGCCACCCAGGCTGGGGGGAGCCATCCTCTCAACCAACCGGAGAGAGTTTCATTACTGGTGACGCTAAGAGAGACGTGCTCTGCGAGATGACTTGTCCCACACCCGAAACCAGATTACACTTGCCTGAAGGAAGAAGGTGAATGGGGGGACCCCATCTCCCCAAGGCAAGCTACTTTGGAGGGTGCCAGAGTGCTCAGAAACACTGAGGCCTGTGTATTCACACTTAGTGACCATGGTGCCCCCAGGTATCCCACATGCTGGTGGTTGTGGTCACAGGGACTCAGTAACTCGGACAAACAGATGCCCCCACCCCGCACGCGGGGTTTGAAAATAAGCTTCCTTGTGTGTGTGTGCCCAGAGGAGAAAGAAATTCAGGTTGTTGTAGTGTCCCCTGCCCCCTCCCTGTCTGTGCCCCATCTTCCCTCTGCCCTCCCTCTAGCCCCTCCCTCTTTCCTCCCCAGAGCTGGATGGGTGTCTTCAGTCAAAATAACTGGTCAATTCCAGCAACTCAGGAGTCTAGCAGGCGGGTCTTGGTGCACACCAGGAATCTGGGGATTTCTTCTCGCCATGTGAGAACCACTCATCGTCTGCCTGAACTTTACACTTCTCTGCTGGCTGAGTTGGCAGCTGGAGACCCCCGATGTTGGCCATAGCCCTGACTCAACAGGAGAGGGAGGACTGTGGGGAGCAGAGGGGCCAGCGTGGTCATCCTTACTAAGGATTCCTGGGGGGCCTACCAAATGACCTCTGGGAAGGGTCTGCAAAGTACCCTTGCTCTCCCCATGCTGCTTCCAGATTTCCCTGCTATGAACCCACGGCCTCGATCTTCTAAAAGCCCAACCAGCACAAAGCACTTCTTCCAGGCATACAGACACTTCCCTCCTCCCACACCAGTGCTGTCACAAATCACGGAGGAAACTGTGTCCTGTGGCACCAGGAAGACCCCAATGGGGAGCCCTAGATGTGTCATGACTCTGTGCATCGTTTGACACAAGGGTATCGGGCTTTCCGCTTGGCCCCCTCCTGCCTGTGGCTGCAGCCCCTACCTTCAGGCTCCTTGTCAGGCTGACAGGCAAGAACCATGTTATTCCCCAAACCTCATTTCCACTGGCTTCCAACTTTCCACTGCTGCGATTCTCCTCGGCCGGCAGTCTCCGGTCTCTTTCCACGCTGGCGTTCACACCCTCGTTCCCTCTGGGCTGCGCCTTTCCACAGCTACTTACACACCTGTCTCTTGGCTGCGACAGATGTGGATTTCCCTGGGTGAGATGCTGGGACAGAGACCCTCCCTGCACCGCTGGGGGGCACACAGCACACCTCACGCCATCCCTACCCCTCTGTGTCTTGCTTCCCCAAGCCAGCTCACACCTCATTTTCCCAGTCCCGTGCCTCTGGTCGTGTCCTCTGCCTTCTTTCTCCTTAAGAAAGGTGACCTCTGGGGCCCCAGCCCAGCTTCTGGGCTCTGCTCCCTGGCGGCTGGTGGCCAGGAGTGGTGGCTGCGACTTACAAGCAGCCCCCAGCTGCCACCCCTGGGCGAGAAGCCCTATGTAAGCATCTCGGGTAACATCATGCCTCCTCTCAGCTTAAATGTCACGTCTCTGGGAAGCTCCTGGAAAGGAGACCGTGTGTGTCAGACTAGAACGCGCTTCTGGTTTAAAGTCAGAAAAACTTGGGATGAAACTCCAGCCCAGCCATCTGCTAGCTGTGCTGGGAAAGTGACACATGCCACCTGGGCTTCCTCACCTCACCTGAGCCATGGGGAAATGACAGCGGCCAACACCTACAGAGGACCAGGTGGGCTTCCGAGGGCATCATGGATGTTAATCCACGGAATCCTCACGACGAGTTGCAAGGTGGGCGTTGCTGTGATCATCCCCGTTTGACTGATGGGGATGTGGATGCCCCTAGCCATGGAGTCACTGCTCAGGGATACAGAACTAGAAAGTGGCCATCTAGACCTGCCTGGCCCTGAATCACTGTCACATGCTGCCTTTCGGACTTGCCCTGCGTGCCCATTGGGCTGCAAATACCCAGTCCCTGGGGCACAGTGGGGGCTCAATAAATGCAGGATGGCCTTACCGTTGTTGGTAATTTAGACAGGGGGTCTTCGGGCAGGTCAAAGGATGGAATGGATGCAATGAGGAAAACTATCAAACTGGAAGAGGAAAAGCAGGGGCACTTTCTGGGAAATCATGCCTCGTCTGCCTTCGCTTCCTGGGGCTATTGTAACAAATTGCCACAAACCCGATGGCTTGAAACAACAGAAATTGATCTTCGCACAGCGAGGGGGCCAGCAGTCTGAAATCCAGGTGTCGGTAGGGCCGGGCTCCCTCAGAAGGCTTTAGGGAAGAATCCTCCCTTGCCTCATCCGGCTTCTGGTGGCTCCTGGAAACCCCTGGTGCGTCCCTTAGCTTGTGGCTGCATCACTCTGATCTCTGCCTCGGTCTTCACATGTCTGTCTTAGTGTTTCTCGGTATCTTTTCCCCTTTTGTCTCAGGAGGACACCCATCTTGGGGTCAGGGCCCACCTTAAGTAAAATATAGGATAATTTCATCTTGAGATCCATTGCACCACGTCAACAGCCCCACGGCAGGTAGACAGCCCCACGAGAGCTGCCATCACTCTCATTGGTGCTGGGGACTAGAGCTTCGTGAAGGAACAGCTCAGTGGAAGAGGAGCCACCAGAGGTCGGTGTGGCCCCTAGAGCGTGCGGAAAGCCAGCGCGTGCCCTGAGCTAGGCTGGGGACCTCAGCACTGGCGCCAAGACCCTTTGACCCAAGCGGGAGAAGACAGCTGGACGGAGAGCGTCCCAGGGGACAGAGACCCAGAGGTGAGCCCAGTGGGGTCTCTGGAGGCACGTGGAGAAGGAAGGGCCTGGGAATTGGGCTCAGGACCATAGGCAAGCATGGCCTGCGCTCTGACAGTCTGGCTCCTGCAGGAAGCTGAGTTGTGTTGCTTGGGCCAGCAGGTGGCAATGGACAAATTGGGAACCCCGGGCCCCAGGGGCTGGTGGGTATCTTGGAGGAGCCAGGGGTGTGCACAGGTGGGGCGCACAGAGAGCTCTGCGGGCTGCGCCCACAAAAGGTTTCACCAGCATGGGCGACCCAGAGATTCTCTGTGTTTCAGTGGGAGGATTTGATGGGAGGTACAGGAATAGGGATAGTAAGGCTGTGTGAAGAGCCCTGATCCCTTCCCAAGCACTAAGACCTGTGCTCTCCTTGGAGCTGCTTTTGAAAATGTGGTTTTGTGGCTCTTATTTTGTGGACCTCTCATTCTCCTGGGCCTTTCAGCCCCGGTGCACATTTGAAGGTAACGGTTATCCATGTATCCCAGGTGGATGGTGCCCCCTGGAGGGTGCTGCCTCTGGGATGGGCTTATTGCTCCCAGGTTACAGAAAGGGAAACTGAGGCTCCAGGAGGCTTGGTGATTTGCCCCCAAATACCCAGCTAATTAAAGATGGGCTCAGAAGAGCATCCAGGGATTTAGAATTCCAGCCACTGGGCTGCCTCAATGATTTTCCTTGGCCCTAGGAATGTTTGCTTTCGTGAACTCCTTCCTCCATAAGAAAATATTAAAAATTATATTTTATGATTGCACCAGTAAAAAAAAAATAGAATCCAGACTGTTCTCTTCAACCCCCCAAATTTAGAATGGGTCCAACCACCCCAGCGTGGCTTTGGGGGCCCCTTACTGCTCTGCCCCAGCTTGGCCTGGAGCTGTTCTGCTCAGGCTGTCTCCCTCCCTGTACCTCAGTCACATGGGGCTCCCTGCCCTGCCCACACCCCAAGCCATGGCAGAGGATGGATCATCAGATAAGCAGGGCTTTTCTCTCCCCATACTTATATGGTCTGGAGACGTCACCGCCTCCTGTCTGCATATGCATTTCTCCAAACACCTCCTCCAAGTAGCCTTCCTTATGATGCAGGCCAACTAGGAGCCCTCACTAGGAACTCCCTTTCTATTAACCAGCTTGGAATTCCCTTTGAACCTTGTGTCTCCCAGCCTCACTCTAAGTCTAAAGGGAGGGGCCCAAGCTCTCCTGTGGGCCAGCTTCCCACTCACACCAGCAAAGCCTGGTAAGGAGCTGGGCACACAGGGAGCCCCATGAGTGTTGAGTTAGCAGGACAGCCCCTAGGCCACCTGCACTGAAGTCCTTGCTGTTTCCCTTTTCCTACTTGGGGATCTTGCTGTCTCCTGCTTTTCACCTGGTAAATTTGTATACCTCCTTCAAAGCCTCAGCTGTAGGCTTCCACCACCAAAAGGCCTTTACCTTTCCAGGCAGAGTGCCTCTCTCCCCTTGCCCACTCTCCCCAGTTCCCAGCCTGGGCCTAGGAGTCGCTGGTGGTCCACAAACATATCCCACTACCGCTCCACACTCGCAGGGAGAAGAGTCTGGAGCAGTGTCATTTTTCCGGCCTGTCTGGGCTGGAGCCCAAGGAACATCTCAGGTCCAGCTGCCAAAAGGCCTAAATGTCTGGTTCCGGAATCTCTTCCCATCTTCTTCATTAATTAAAATCACCTTCCATTCTTAATTAACAGGGAATGGATTATTTAGGTCAGTGGTTCTCCACCCTGGCTGCACGTTAGGCTTACGGGAAGCTTTTACAAAATTCCAAAGCCTGAGCTTTCAGCTAAATAATCATATTGGAAATGCTGGGAATGGTACCGGGGTCAGTATTTTGGGTAATTTAAAAGAGGCTTTTTGGGTGATTTCTAACTCTCCGTGGAGTGGAAAAGAAGTCATCTAGGTCATGGTTTTCTCATCAAAGGTATCTCCCTTCTGTTCTCATGATGTCTTTGTTGGTTCCTTTTCTGAGTCCAGGGATCTCCTTGGAGACTGGCTGGGAAGAGGCTGGTGGCTCTTACAGCGGCTGGGACAGCTCAAGGAACAGTGCGATCCAGCTGCCTGCCTTTGACCAGGTAGTCTTCATGGTCTGTGGGCCCAGGAGAAAAAACAAGACCCAGAGAGGTTGAGGTTGTGTCACAAGGTCACGCAGCCTGCGGATGGCAGAGCTGAGCTGATAAGTCAGGTTCTTTCAACAAATGATTTGGTGGTGGGCTGGTTCCAGAGGGCGAAGAGTCTTGCGGGTGATGTGGTGTGGAGAGCACATTTTCCCAGCCCCCGAGGCTGCAGAGGTGTTCGTCCTCGGTAACAACTCCCAGCCTGCTCTTGGTATGGGCTTTGGGCACATCCCATTGCACCCTCCTAGTAAACAGACCATGCGCTGGGGCTGGCACTCTCCTCTCTCTCCCTTCCCAAGCTTTTAGCTCCAGGAGCTTGAAGCAAACTCTACAGCGGTTGGGGCGCCGAGTCACCCGTGCCCCTCTTTGGGGACCCGATGCTCCTCTCCAAGCCCAGGCAGGAGAGATGTTTAATTTATCAGACAATGCCACAAGAGGTTGTTTACATGCACGCGGGATGTAACACAACGCAGCAAACCGTGAGTATCGTAAACCTGTTCGAGGCTTCTCCTCCTCCGTGTAATAATTAAAGAGACAGTTTGGGTCACACGTGCAAAGTGGCAGCTTTGGGGTGGCAAGTCATGGGGGTAAGCTGATGCAAGAGAAAGAAATGTCGTGTCTGCTACCGAGATAGACTCCAGGCCAGGGTGCCACTCTCCTCTTCCTCATGGATAGAGTGACAAGGTGTCCCAGTATTCTGCACCCTCTTCCTTCGTCCCTGACCTGTAGTGTGAGCTGGAGGCTGAGCCCATACTCTGTGCTAGCTATTATCATATTTGGTCCTCGGAATAACCCTAGGAGGTAAGTGCTATTACTGGCCCATTTTACAATAATCCGATTATCAAGGTCATCACCACCATTACGGTTAACGTGATGCATATTTACTCCGTGCGGAGCTCGAAGTCCTCTACACACGTCAATTCATTTAATCCTGCAACAGCCCCGCGGAGTAGGTCCAACTATTATCTTTATTTTATAGATGGGAGAAACTGAGGAACGGAGAGGTTGAGTAACTTGCCCAAAGTCACACAGCTAGAAAGCAGAGGTGAGGAAATAATCCATTCATGTGCTGAGTGAGAACACCTGGAAATTTGGGGGCAAATGGTGTAGACGTGGCCCCATCCCTCACAGAGCAGGCAAATTAACCCACCAAGCAGCCTCCGGCTGGACAGCAGCTGGGCCGAGCCTGGAGCTAGGTGCCCTGGTTCTCTGAATTCATTCTCCTCTCTGCTTGACCATGCTCTTAGCCTTCTCTCTCTCTCTTTGTGTGTGTATGTGTATATATGTATATGTGTGCACACACACACATTTGTGTGAGAGGTTAATCCAGAAACCTATTTATACTGACACATTTAATCTGGAACCAACCACTGTTTTTGGCTATTCAACTGATCAATTAAACTAATGGAGTTAAACTGAATTGAATCCAGCACAATTCCCTCCTTTGGGCTTCTACAGGCTGGAAATGCAGAACAATTGCACTCCAAGGAGTCCGTGTAGACACACAGTTGACGGGCAGGCTTTAGCATTTTGTCTGGCTCAAGACCAAGTTCCTGCACTTAGCAGCTGGGAATCCTTGGTCCAGTTGCTTAACTTCTCTGTGCCTCAGTTTTCTCACTGTAATGGGAACTGAGCACGGTCCCCACCTGCCCGGAGTAAATGGATATAAAGCACTAGAGCGATATCTGACACGGCACTCAGTAAATTAGAGCTATCGTCAGCAGCAGCAACATTACAATGAATAGACGTGTGTCTCTCAATCTTTGTGCAGAAGCACACTGGGGCTGACTTGCTTTGCTCAAGCTGACAAGTGGTAAAAACCCGGAGAAGGGGTGTCAGACTTCACACTCCCGAGATGATACAGTGTCAAGGGCACACAGGGGTTCTAGTCCCAGCTCTGACGTTGGATGGGCACCCCCCCCCCACCGCTGACTGTGGTCTCAGCTCTCTCCTCTGTAAATTGGGGAATGCACCATGTAACCTTCTAGGACCTCCTCTAGCTCTCACTTTCTAGAGGTGCTAGGAGTCTCTCTCCTCTCTCCTTCCCACCTTGAGCACCTGGTGCTGCCACCCAGGACTCTGAGGGGCACTCTGGGTTGGGGGCGCTTTGGGGTGGAGTATAAACCTGAGCCTGGGTTGCTAGCCCTGTGTGGAACAAGCTCTTTGGTGTATAGATAAGGTCCGCTGACACCCGGGGCAAGAGCTCAGCACGTTCTTAGACTGGCCTAGGGGTGGGGGCTGCCGGCTCTGCCCTCATGCCAGAGCCGGCCTGGGGATCCAAGCAGGGTGAAGAGTGAGCCAGGGTCACGCTTGTGTGAAGGGTGGAGCCCGAGTTCTACTGCGGGCCCTTCGGGCTGTACAGTTCTTTCCTCTCCTTCCCGTGTGAGGCCTTAACCAATGCTAGAATCTTTGCTGCTTAGAAATAGGTTTGGGAAAATAGTTTTGGCTTAAAACCTGTGTTTTTTTTTTTTTTAAAGGCTTACTTCTAGGAAAATTTCAAGGACTCTTGAGAATCGATGTTTGGGGAGAGATGTGTATCTACTCCCCTTCTCCAAAGTCATGGCCTAGTAGGAATGAGGAAATCACACACTGATTCAGTGCTTGCTGTATACCAGGCTTTGTTCTCAGAAATCTGCATATACTGACTCCTTTGTTTTGTTTTGTTTTTTTTAAGATTCCATCCATTTATGAGAGCGAAAGAGAGAGAGCAAGAGAGAGAAAGAGGGAGAGAGAAAGTGAGGGGAGGGGCAGAGGGAGAAGCAGGCTCCCCGCTGAGCAGGGAGCCCAAAGCAGGGCTCGATCCCAGGACCTGGAATCGTGACCCAAGCCGAAGGCAGACGCCCAACCGACTGAGCCACCCAGGTGCCCCTCATTTGCTTTTTTTTAACAGCACCAGGTTAGAAGTTTCATCCCTGATTTTCAGATGAGGAAATGGAGGCCGGAAGGTGTTTTCCTACAGCTAAATGCTGGTTGAGCTGGGATTTGGTCCTATTTGACTGGTCAGGAGTGCAAGCTCTTAATCACCATGTAGGCTGCCCTGTGAGCCAGGGTTCCCATCGAGAGCTGGTGGTCTTAGATTTGCAGCCTGATGCCTCGGACGGCTCTCTGTGTGATCTTGAATAGGTCCATGACCCCTGGACCCCGCATTCCTCCCCTGGAAATAAGGATAAGACAGTCTATCCTGCAGAGCTGTGACAAGGAATTATGGATAACGCAGCCTCCCACACCTCAGAGGGGGCCTGGTGGGACACAGAAGCTCTTGTTAAGTAGAGCTCTTATCTGGATTTAGAGGAATAACATACTGCTGAGGGGGCCTTGACTGCAAAACCGAATGACTCAGAAATTCGTAGAAATTAAGATGCACCTAAGACGACATCACCTACACATATAGAGGGAAAGTTAGAAACAACTCTGGGGAAACATCCATAGAGAACCTTTCCAGAGCACTCACATGTTATTTGCAACTGCCATGCTAATTTGAGTGAGTTGCCAATTGCTGGGGGGTCCCTGACCAGTGTCTGGGTCTGTTCAGGAAGACAGGTCTTCTGAGGGCTTGGGTCTGGAAGGGAGGAGACTGCTGATGGAAGAGCAGTCTCTGGCTCACACTCTCATCGATGCAGACAGGTCTTCCTCTGAGGATTGAAATCAGTGCTTTGTTTTTTGCTTATTTTTCTTGCTCAGAATCTTGGGGATGCCAGGGACAGAAAGCAGCCTGAAGAACTTGAGGCTCAGCAGTCCTAGGTGTGTGGGCCCGGGGTCGTCTGGAAAAGCAGACATAAGCAGAAGGCACTCTCCTCCCTCCCTCACCGGTGATTGTGCTGGAGGCTCTTCGGGCAGGACAGATCGAGATGGTGCCGTCCGGGTATGAGAGGTCCCCATGCCTGGGGTGGGAAGGGAGGGGCGTCTGGGAACTCAGGCCCGCAGGACAGCCATCCAAAGCATCAGCTCCACAGCCCCAAAGCTGAGACCACAGAAGCCGAGCAGCACCGGGCGAGACCAAGCAGGGACACCGGCTGAAGTGTTTTACTTACATTGACTCACTTGCTCCTTCCAACAACCCAGGGAAGTAGATATTCTTATTATTGACCTGGTTTCCCAGTGGAGAAACTGAGGCACAGTTGTTAACCAGCTTCCCCACATAGCTAGAAGGGACAATGGGGCTGTGGAGCCAGGCAGTGTGACTCTGGAATCTGAATTTTTGTTCCCTGTGCCTCTTGGATGCGTGTCAAATGCTGTGTAGACGAAGGGGTTACTTTTAGGCAGGGATAGGGAGGCTGGGGCATGGAAACTCTTCTTGACCTCTGAAATGCCCCCCCCGTGGGCCTAAGTCTGAAGCTGGTTTCTCTGTGGGTGACTTTGTGTAGAAGCAGAGATGGCTGACAAGCCCCGTGGAGTTCCCAGCTCTCAATACAGGAGTTGGAAGACGTGAGTGTAGCCGGCCTCAGGAGAGGATGCCATGGCCTGGTGGTCCTGAAGGCTCCACAGAGAGCCTCCTCTCCCTTCCTCAGGGGTTGAACCACATCCTCTCCTCAGGGGGAGCCTGCGTCTGACACCCCCACCCCTCCTGTCTACCCAGCCTTCTCCTCCTGGCAAAGTGCAAAAACAGCAAATAAAATCTTCAAACTTGTCCTTTATCTTTTTCAAAGATGTCACTGGTCTGTGGTTGCCATGGCAACACCTGCCAGCTTCTCTGAAGTCAGCTCTCAGCTCCCTCCAGTGGCCTTGGCAGCCTCCCTGCCACGCGCCCCTCCTGCCTGGCCCTCCCCCTGCCCATCTCAGTGCCCCACCTCTGCCTGCCCTCCCAGGTCCCGGGGCCCAGCGTCCCCTTCCTCCTGTTCATCCAGGCGGGGCGGGCCGAGTGGAGGAGCACTTCAGGGCCACCCGGCACACCGGCGGGTAAGTGACCATAATAAGCTCCCGGGTGGCACGGGCCTGCCCACTCCACCGCTGTCTCCCTGCCCCTGCTGCAGCCTCCTCTGTCCTCTAGAGCTCTCTGTCTGTCCCCCAAAGCCCAGAAGGCTCCAGGGTGGTCGAGAAGAAAGAATCTGTGAAAACCAGTTAGCCTGACCCTGGGCAAGTTATTTCACCTCTCTGAGCCTCACATCCCCATCCACAAAATGGGTGACTAAGACTTACCTTAAGGGTTGCCATGGAGCATCACAGAGGAGGGCCTGGAAAAACCTACACAATAGATGCCGCAGGGACAGCCCTTCCTTCCTCTCTGCTTCCTGTTGTTCCCACCCCCTCCCTTCTCCTGACATCTTCTGTCTCTGTGAACCCACCAGGCTTCCTTCTCTTCTTCTCCACCGCCCTCCTGGCCCCATCTTGTCTCCATTCCTGCCAACCCAGGCTTTACCGCTAAGGGAGTCATCGGAGCCAGCAGCACCACGTGGCCTCCATTCTTCCCCGGGGCACAGGGCTTCTTGGGGAAGGTGATGGCAGGGGAGAGCATTTATTGAGCACTTATGGTGTGCCGGATTCTATTTGAGGAGCTGTCCACAAATCAGCTCATTTAATCATCACGTCACCCCTGGGGGACACTTACTGTTACCATCCCGATTTTGTAGCTACAAACACCAAGAAGTGGCAGGAAAGGAGGGGCAGCGATTCTATGACGTGGGAGCGACACGAGAAGGGGGAGGGGGAGGGGGAGAGGAGGCCTGGCAGCTCAGAGGCGTGAAGTTCCCTTCCTTCTGTTCTCGGGTCTCAGTTAACTCTGCCATGATATCCCGAACACTCCCGGGGACCATCTGAATCCCTGCAATCATTCTTGGTCCAAGCGCAAGGTCACCCATGGGGTCTCTCCCACCACCCTCCTCCCGAGTCTATCGGGGTGCCTGCCTCAGGGAGGAGGGCTGTCTCCGTCTGCTCTCCCTGCCGGGTGTGGGGCTGTCTCAGTGTGCATGGCGGGCACAACTCCCCGTCTCCTTCGGCACAACCTGTACCGGGGGTTTGGCGAGAGGCTTCCTGTTGCCCGTGCCAGCTCCGGGAGGCCGGGGCCTGGCTACCCGTCTCACCTCCCCTTCTCAAGCAGAGAGGCTGCGCCAACTGCCTCCCCACTGCCAGGAACAGGATCGCATTCCAGGAGCAAGGATTTACTCGCAGGCAGACAGCGGGCCCTGACAGGGACAGAGTGTGGTGACAGGTCGAGGGACGGAGCTGGCCAAGAGCTCTCATCTCCAGAGGCCTCTGCCCGGTTACCGCTCATCAATGTCCCACCGTCCCTGACTGTGGGCCACTCTGATGCTCAGTGGCTCCACCACCGGCCCTAACGGAGGAGGGAGGGCCCTTGGCTGGCTCCGCCCCCACCTTCTGAGTTCCGAACAGCCTCTCTAGATGGCAGGGTCCCAGGCAGCTGACATTAGATGCCCACACGAACCACCTGGGACCCCAGAAAAAAGGTCCTGCTCCAGGAGGCCTGGGGGAGGCCGCAGATGCAGCATTCTTAGTTGCCTGGACACTGCCTGCAGATAGTGAGAGCCCAGATGATCCAGGACTGCCTCCAAGGACCCTACCTTGACAGTCTGGGGCCTAGGGCTCTCTGGAGGCACACATAACCCCCCAGCCCCCCTTCTTCTCCCTCAGGAACCAGACACAGCACAATTGTTCTCAATTGCTGCTTACCAGTCACTCAGGTCCCCCCTGAGCACGTTTGAACTAAGACCACGAGCTTCCAGCCACAGAATCCAACATCTGGTCCCCTCCTTGGGGGACACAGTCCTCACAGACCCCTCTGGCCTTACACACTGACAAGGGTGCCCACGTGAGAGCCTCACAGATGGGCTCTGACATCCACACTCTCTCCTCAGCATGGTCACACAGAAGCTGACAGAGGTCCGGAGAGATGGGGAAGCTAGGGAAAGATGCTGTGAGCGTCCAAATGTAGTCTTGGCTACTCTAAAAGCCCTCAGATGAGGATCTGAGGGTCACAGTGAATCCCTAACAGAAAAGGCCAAAAATAGGCAAGAACCCTGCATTTGCGTTCTGCACTGCATTCCAACCTTGTGTAGGAAAGGTCATTGACTTACTTCCTCTTGGGTTTTCCCCTCCTATCTACAAAAGGGTACTTCTCAGCTGGATCATGTCTAGAAAAGGTTTCAACCATCAGGCCGGGAGGGTATGTGTGCACACAGACATAAGAGGATGGACCAGATGACATCTCAAGGTCACTCGCAAGTCAGAGGAATCTGTGAATTCCCTATCATCTCCTGGGCATCACGGAAAGAAAAAGCCCAGTCCCTACCGCAGTTTGCGGTCTTGGCTTTGATTAAATCTCGAGATTAATTTTTTCCGGGACAGAGTGGCCAGCCTGGATCCATAATCCCTTCAGTAGTTCAACATGTTTATGAGGGTGAGAGGGTGCTTAATGCTGCAGTTAAAACGCTAAGCTGAGTAATCAGTTCATTAGGAATTTACTCAATATGTTTGCTGTCTGCAGCTGGGCCCCACTCCCCTGGATAGACATAAATCAGCAGACAATGCAGCCAGTGACAAGACAAACTCTTCCAACATCGACAGCAATGCTCGGAAATGCCCTGACCCAGAAGAGAAGTCTGGTCCAGCCCCCCACAAGGGCAGGCTGTGGACCAGATTGGGGAGAACTCTCAGTGTGGAGTAAGCCCAGGGGCTGGACGTCAAGCCGTGGAAAGAACAGAGAGTGAGTCGGGCCAGCTGCCGATGAGCCAGAGTGTCTAGTGTTAAGTTCCCCCAGAAGAAGACCCTAAGACAAGGATTCGAGGGCGTATAATTTATTGGGGAGGTGGTCCCTGAAAACACAGGACGTGTGTAGGGGAAGTGGGGTGGGGAAGAGAGGGCAGCTAATAAAAGATATGTTCTCAAGCATGTTACAATGGTGGGCAACTGGGGCTCAGTCTCACTGGGACTTCGTCAGGGCTCTCCCTGCTGAGGGGTGAGAGCGCTGGGATGGGAATGCCCGACAGTCAGTGTTGGAGAGCTGCTCTCGCAGTGAAATTCCTCAGCACTTCTGGCTTGCGTCCCTGCCTGGGCAGGGTGTGCGCCTGTGGCCAGAGAAGGCCCTCAAGCCAAAGATGCAGGGGGAGGCGGCAGGAGCAGGTGTGAACTGAAATGGCGGGGTCAAGGGGGAAATAAGCAGGACCCAGTATGACTACAATCCCCACAAGAGTCATCTTAGAGGACACTTGAGGCCCATGGACTAATGAGTTTTGATTTCTGACCCTAACAAGAAGAATGGATGGGTCTCTGGAAAAGGCTAGGACCCCTGAGCCCCAAAGCACAAGGACTTTTTGGGGGAACTCAGCAGGTAGCAAGGCCTCCCAGGGAGACTCACTCAGGCTTACGGAGGGCCTCTGGGATGGCGGGCATCTCAGCGGAACTGTTCCTGGGTTAGAAATGAGCAGGATGTTAGAGATGTGCCAGGCACTTCTCTGGGTGGAGCACAGCCAACAGAGTTGCCCCGCGGTTAGGATGGAGCATCTCGATTGAAATTTTAATAAATCATCTGGAAGACGGAGTACACAGTGAGAGCTGGAAATCTGCAAATGGCACCAAGTTTTTTGGGGGAAGTGAAATGTCAAGCCAATGGGGATACACACTACAGAATCCCACAAGGGTGTGTGTGAGTGGGCAGAAAAGTGACAGATGAGATTCGGTGTGGGCAAGTGTAAGATAGTGTATTTAAAGACAAATATCTCAAACTCTACAGGACTTCCTTCTGAGATGATGCATACCATGGTGGTTTATTTTAGGGAGAGTGAGGAGGGGAAGGAGAACTGACATATATGGAGGGGCTACTAGGTGCCAGGTGCTCATGGGTTCGGTTGAGTTTTCTGCGTGCACAATGAGGACATGTGGCTCAGAGGGGCAAAGCAAGTTGCTTGAGGCCACCTAGCTGGAAGGGGGAGCTGAGATTCAGATTCTGTCTGTGTTCTGTCTGGTCTGTTCCCTGAGGATATGAGCCCGATGCATGAAGTGACCCGAAGCCCACCAGGGACCGGACACGAGGGAAAGACACTGGGAACAGATCCCACAGGCTTCTAGCTGTCCCTTCCTCTCTGGCCTGCCCTGCTCAGTCTCTTTGTTGGTTCTTTCAACAAAACATTTTAGTGTTGCAGGCCCTCTGGGCCCTCTCTTTTCTTTATCTAGTCCTTTTCCCTTGAGGAAATACCATCGTATGCTGATGAGAATGAGTCTATGTCCCCAGCCCCAGCCTCACCCTGAGCTCCAGGCTCACAATTGGACTCTCAGGACATCTTCAGTGGGCGTCTAACAGGCATCCCAGACCTAACAGGACCATAAACAAGCCATCACTGTCCCCCAGGAGCTTCTGTTTCTACAGTCTTTCTCATCCACGGAAATGACAACCCCGTGGAGTCTGTCCTTCCACCTCTGCAAAGTGGATGTGTCCTGAGAAGGTCAATGGAAGGGAGGGGAGGTGGGCAGAAAGCTGTGAAGTGTGGGACTGCTTACTTTTGGAAAGATGAGGGTGAGAAGAGATGGTCGGAAGTCCAAGGAACCATGACGTAGGCAGAGAAATATCAGTGGGTTTCAACAGCAGATCCAAGGGTGGTGGGATCAGGGGATGGCGAGAATTAGGGGATGGCCCTGAGAAGGGGGGAAATATAGATGACAGGAGCAAAGCAGAGAGGGCCCCAGGCCCACCAGCCATTGCCATACTGGGAGTCCCCCCTCGGCTCCCCACTTCTCTCTACCTAAGGTCTTCTTCCCGTCTCATCCAAACCCCACTTCTTCTCAATAGCACTGAGAGGGTAAGCAGCTGCTTCAGGAGCTAAAATCCCAGCCTCGTATGGCCCAGGTTGGAGAGTGGGGTCCCCAGGCCCACCTGGCTAGTGCACAGCAGGCCCCAGGCCTGCCAGCCAGAGCAGCGGCCCCAGTTCTTCCTCAGCCGGGGCTTGAAAAGGAGAGGGAATAGTTCCTCTTGTTGGGAAAATGAAGCCAAACGAAAAAAAGCTGTAAAGTCACTGGATTGGAAAATGAGAAAGCAGAATAAATAGGCTCTCGGGAGGGAAATAGGTCTTCCCCGCTCTTTGAACAGGAATAAACAGGGAGAACGCCTGTTAGGAGGGGACCCACACCAGGAAACAGGTGACTTGGCCCCTTCAGGAGCCACAGGGAGAGGGTGCCAGGGAGGCTGAATCTTCTCTTCAGCCCACCCCTTCCTTCTCCAGGACCACCAGGCAGCAGGGGCCCCGCCTGCCGGCCACCTGCCTGTCCCCTCCCCATCCACGCCCTGTCTGCCATTGCCTCTGCCCTGCTCCTTCCTGACACCACCCTCTGCCTCTGTTCCATGGAAACAAAGCCACCCCTCTTCTCAGCCTCACTTCCTGTGAGAAGCCTTTTTACGCCTCTCTCTTCTACTATCTGACTGAGGCACAGTCCTATGATAGATCAACTCTCTATCTGTTCCCCACCCCCACCCCCTGGGCACCTGCTTGCCACTCTGTCCCTTGACTGAGCCATTTGCCCAACCTCCTGTCTCTCATAGCATGTAATCAATCTGTTTCAATGTCTCCTCCTCCAGGAAGCCCCCCTTGATCTCTTCAACCCTCTTCTGGTGGACTGAACGCTTCCTCCTTGTACCATTGCGGGTAAAGGGTAATTCCAGTTACATCACAAGCCCCCTGGTCTGGTCTGAAGGTGAAACACTCCCAGGATGGAGTCTCACCTCCTCTGTCTCCTTGAGAGCCAGTCCATTTCTGTATCCCGCCATGCTTCAGCACGGTGGACTACGTCACGACTGGGATGAGGGCTCACCCTGGGGAGCGTGACATGCTAGGAGCAAACCCAAGAAGGGGACGGACTCAGCCACACAAGAAGAATCCGCTGGCACATCCCCCTGCACCCCACAGCACACAGAGGCACACACCTGACAGTGCACCGGAGACAGACGACACACACCCAGGCACAGCCTCCCATCTCGCTGCCCTCTCTGTGTCTCTGCTGGGCCACTTTATTGTACTTAAAAATCAGTGGTGATCTCCCACCAAAACAAAATCCTCACCCAGCTAAACACCAGAGCACTCCTTTCCTCTAAGACCCAACAGTCCCCACATGTCTGCGCCATAAGGAACTTTGAACAAGCTCGTCCAACCTCTTCATTTTACAGACGAGGAAACTGAGGCCCAGAGTGGGGCCGTGCCTGCCAGAGGCCGTGCAGCTATGAGTGGCAGCTGGGGCCACAAGGCAGAGCGGTTGACACCACCCCATCTCCTCCTGGTGGAGGGAGGCCGGGCATCCAAGAGAGTGAGAAAGGGAGGGAAGGAGAGCTGAGCTTGATGGGGGAGGGGGGCTGGGGACACAAGGAGGACACAGGGGAGGGCCACCTTGGGAAGGAGAGAAGTGGGACAGGAGACAGGTCACCGCTGAGCTCCAAGGAAACACTCCTTTCCCATTCTCCTTGCCTACTGTTGAGGTAAATGCCTTCCCTCAGGGCTGTCTTCCCCCAACTTCCTCTGCCTGATTTGGGGAAAAATAACAATGAAAAGGTGGAAAGGAGAGACCAGGAAGGTCTACCCACCAGCTCCTGGCTTCTCCCTCACGTCTGTTTGTCCGTCTGTCTCCACTCCCTTCCCCTCTCTGACTCACCCATCCTGCCCACTCCGTGCATGTGCCTGGGGGCCCCCAACTTCAGGCTCCCCCACTTGGACCACCTCATCCACATCTGCTCCTTCTGCATGCTGCCCTCCACGGCCACTTCCTGAAATCTCTCTGGGGACCTCCTCTCTCATCTCTTCTGTCCCTTCCGTCTGTCCCTCCGTCTGCCAGGACTTCCCAGGCAAGCTGCAAAGCCACCCATGGGACTCTGTGCCACCGCTTGGGTCGGGAGGCTGTGGGCAGGATGGGAAGGGCACCAGCTGGCCCCCAGCCTGACAGGGAGGGAGGTCAGCCAACTCCAGGGGGGAGGAGGGCCCAGGCCGGCTGCTTTCCACAAGCCTGCGGGGACAAGGCAGACCCGTGTGGAAGCAAACATCTTGTCCATGTCCCACGGAGGCTGGGGAGGAAATGGGACCAATTAATCCACATTTGCCTCTCCAGATTGGAGTACGAGTGGGGAGATGGAAGAATTAACCTTTTCAAAAATGTAATTTTATAAAATCATCTCACTCAGTATGGGCTCTCTCTTTATTACTATTATTTATGGCTGTATCCGTGCCTCAGGTCAGCACAGGTGTAGAGGGACAGAGGAGGGGCAGAGCGGCGGGGATAGCGACCCCTGGGAGAGAGGAAGGGGAGGGCCCCCAGCCTCCTACATCCCCTGCAGCTCTTCTGCAGACGTGCTCCTCTCTGGGACTGAGTCTCAAGGCACTCTCACCTGTCCCATGAAGAAATTGCTTTTGAGGCCCTCTTCAGCCCTGTGCTTCTCCATTATTTGCCTACTCCTTGACCTCTTTCTGGAGCTCACCAGGGCTGGTGCTGTGGGGTCCCTGAGGAGCCACCCGCTGTGCCTACACCTGGCAGGACAGGAACATCCGAGGACCCACCACCGGAGACTTGCTCCCAGGCTCAGACGATCGGCATCAGGCTCCCTCCACTGCCCACGTGGCTGGAGTGAGGCAGTCTCTTGCCTTCTCTGCCTTTCATTACCTGCCTGTCCTGCCATCCTGCCGGACCTCCCAGCTTCCCTGGCTGCCACCTCGCTCAGCCTCCAGGGACGCCTCACGTCCTCGACTCCTTCAGAGTCTGTGGTGCTCACCTGTACAATCTAGGAGTCTGCATGGCATGCAGGGGGACAGCGAGGGAACCATGTGGCTGCAGGGTGAGGGGAAGGGAGAGGAGTAGCAAGGAGGGCCATCACTGGGACTTGCGCTTTTATTCTGAGCAAACTGGGAGCCAGTGCAGGATCTGGAGCCAAGAAGGGGCATGACCCGCCTTATATTTTCAAAACTGCTGCTCCCATGTTCTCTGGGGCCTGATCTGCCCAAGCTGCTCCATTCCCTGCCCACCAGATCTCCTTCCCCTCCCTGGGACCCCATGGACCCCTCCCTGCATTCATTTAACAACGTCCACTGGATGCCCGTCTCAGAGTGTGTCTGGAAGGCAGGGAAGGAGAAAGATGTGCCCCTGCCCTTGTCAAGGCCTCCGCCTTGTGGAAGAGATAAGATTCCCTCCCCAGCAACTCCTACAGTGTACCGGGGGGACCTCTAGTGTCCCAGGCCTCAGCTCTATCCTGCCACTATGTTGCTGTGCGACTTCAGGTAAGCAGCTTACCCTCTCTGAGTCTCTGTTTTCCTCCCTGGAACATCAAGGGTTTGGACCCTGCGGTCTAAGGTCCTTTCCACCCAGGCCACTAATTCTCTGGGATCCGTGGAGGAGGAGAAGGAGAAGGAGGAGGACGAGAAACATTAGGGCAGGATTTCCCACAGGGGACGGAAGCCCTCACCTGATTCCCAAAGGTCGGTCTAGCTAGAAGATGCGGTTCCCACCTCCTTGTCAGCTCCAGATGCTCGTCTCCTTGCTGCTCAGCTGCCCCTCCCACCCCCTCCGAGCTCCCTCTCTGGCACTGAGAAGGAGGCACATTAAACCTGCCAGGTCAAATCAGATCAGCATGTGCAACAATTTAACAAAAGATGGATCCGGCGTATGTGTGCGGTTTTTAAATAGAGGTTCCTTGGAGCTGCTTGTTTTGCTCAGAATGAAAACAATTGATTATCTTTAGAGCCACTTACTGAAGCTTATCAGCCTTGATACGACCCGCCTGAGGTTTTCAGGGTCCCAGCCCTGCTCCCCAGCCCTGGGGCCTGCAGCAGCCCCGTTCTCAGGGAGGGGGTGAACACCGCCGCAGGCAGCACGGCAGGCAGCCAGGAGCCTCTCCTCTGCTGGGGGCCCAGCCCGGCAGCCCTGAAAGCACAGGGAAACCAAACTCCTTGCCTTGGGGAAGCTTCTAGTCTACAGCTAGTGTGGACGGTGGACAGGAACAAGTCAATGCATACACTCTAAGACATCAGGTAGTAGGTAACAGGTGCTGCCGGGAAACAGAAAGCAGGTTAAAGAATTGGAGGGGAGTGAAGGCTGAGGCACCGGAGCTCCTGAGACAGGCCAGGCAGGGAAGGTCTCTCTGAGGTGGCATGGAGGGTACAATGAGGGCTGAGCTTTCCTGACATGGGGCACGGACGGGAAGGGGAAAAGGGCTTTGGGACACAGGGGACATCCCGGAGTCCTCTGTGCACTGGGTCCAAAACCGAGGCGGGGTCAGGGATGGGAAGCAAGCCCCCTGCCCCTATCCACCCATCCTGGCCTTCTGCCTCAGTTTCCCTGCCAGACACTGCAGTTCCCTGCCAGTATGTTGCTATACTGAGAGTCCTCAGACTCATTGAGCTGAGACAAGGAGACCTGTTTGACACCTACCAGCCCCTTCCCAGGGGTACAGATACTATCTCCCACATACCAGGTTGGGTGGGGTGCCACTGCCCATGGGCAGATGGCTCAGAATCAGGGCGGAATGCCCAGCTGGCTTTGAGTACTGCCCTCTGCCTCCATGTCCCCTGTTCCTGGGCTTGACCTGCTGGTCGATATGCTCCCCCATACAGAGTCCTGTCTAGCACTTTCTTTACCATGGGTGAGGCCCGGT
Source organism: Ailuropoda melanoleuca (assembly GCF_002007445.2). Classification (NCBI taxonomy): domain Eukaryota; kingdom Metazoa; phylum Chordata; class Mammalia; order Carnivora; family Ursidae; genus Ailuropoda; species Ailuropoda melanoleuca. The sequence continues at coordinate 1,593,598 of NW_023234215.1, read as the reverse complement.
GGGACCTATAAAAAGCCCTCATGCTCTACGGAAGCTCTGGAAACCCTCCAACTCTGCCTCCTGTCCCTCCCCTCTCCTGCAGTCTGGTTTCTGTCCCACCGCCTTGCAGCTTCTGTCTCTTGGCCACACTGATGTCTTGCTTGGGCAGTCCACTTAGCTGGGTGCTGGCCTCACCCCTGGACACTGACTTCCAGCCTGTGGGTCCTCCCTGCCTCAGCCATGTCCACCCCAGAATCTAGGAGCCCGGTCATGGCCAAGTCCCTGGTTGCAGTTCATCTCTGGCCCCCACGGGCAGACCCTGTAGCTGGGTGTCCCTCGGGTGTCCCTCAGGCCTCCCTACACAGCTTTCACCTGAGCCTAGCCCTCTGTGGCAATGGGACGTGCTACCCTGTATTCCCGGGAAAGGCCAGCCGGAGTGAAATGGACTGGCTTCCTGCTAATGCTGTGCTCAGTCCTGTGTTTACAAGCAGCGTTAGAAAGCTCAGGGAAAAGCAACCCAGGATGGGAAAACGGGTTTGCGGAGGCGATGGAGCTCGGGTCCAGTGGGAAGCAGGACACCTGGCTTTGTCCTTGGCTCTGCTCCCAACGAGCCGGGTGACCTTGGATAAATAGCACTCTTGTTCCTCACATGTCAAACAGGGGCCTCTGGGTCCAGTCAGTGGTTTTCCAACTACGTGCCATGTAGGATTCCACGGAGCATTTTCAAAGCTGCCCCACCCCAACCCCCCTGCCCAGGGTGGAGGTGAAAGTAAGGGGTTCAATTTCCCCCCCACCCTATTTCCAACCAGTGACTATACTTGTGCTCCTGCTGTTCGTCCAAGGCTGCCTCAAAATGCTTCCATTCAAACAAGTGGTGCGAGTCTTTCAAATCCTTTTAAACCAACTTTACTAGATGACTTCGAAATTCCAAGAATTAAAGATTAGTCACCAATTGAGGACCGCAGCCCTCGGTGTGCTCTCTCTCTCCTCCACCACTCTTCTGGCCATCGTCCTCAACATCTTTAGTGTCCCTGCAGATGATCTGTTCCACACCCTGGCCCCTCAGTCCCTTGATCACTCCCCCCAACACCAAAGATCTTTTCCTTTCCTTAACCTTCCCCACACACGGCCACGCCCTAGACCTCGTCATCATCAATAACCGCCTCTCCTCTGAATTCTTGACTTCGAGGACCCCCTTGTCTGACTCTTCCATCCCTATAGTACACCTGCTCCTGGGCTAACAGTGCTCCCACCTGCTGAGACCCCCTCGTCCAGGTTTGCCTTGCTCACTGTCCACCAACACTGTTCTTGTTTTCTTCCATTACTCAGCCCAGATTTCACAGACCAGCGTCCCCCCTTCGTAGCACCCTGGATGCCCTTGTCCCCCCTCTCCCTCCTTCAACAATCACTTGGAAAAACCACAATCCTGGTTAAACCCAATCATCCACTTACTCGGCACCTGCACCCCATCAGCCAACCGCTATCTAGGACCCTGTAGAGAGCATCACACTGCCCTGCAGACTGGTTCACATTTATGATGAGGCATACCTGTTATTGCCAGATCCTGTTTCTGTACTTGCCTAGTAAATTCGCTTTCTAACTCTCCAAGAAAATTATTTAAAAATGTCCTGCATTCCTCAAATCATCATTTTCTCTGCTTGCCCCCCCCACCGGATGACAGTTTTGACGCACACTTCGTAGAGCAATCAATGAAATCAGAAACCCATCTCTTCTTTCCACCCCTAGTTCACCCACCTATCTTCATCTGTTCTCACCTTTTCTGCCTTCTTTTCTGTTGACAAGGGGGAAAAAAGATCCCTGTTGCTTTCTAAGACCAAGTCCTGTACTCGTGAACAGGAGTCTGTCGTTTCTTATCTTCTCAAGGACTTTTCTCCTGCGATGATTCCCTCTGTCCACCCGCATCACCACTTTCCCTCTCTCTTTGGGTCATTCCCCTTAACAAACATGTCTTGGTGGTTCACATCACAAAAGAAAAAAAAATCTTTCCCTTGACCCCACATCACCTTCCAGTCCCTCTATTTCCTTGGCCCACCTCTGCCCCCAGCAAGAGATTTACTGGTTCGTCCCATCTCTGGGCTTCATCCCCACCTCTCCATGACAAAGATGTTGTTGATCAAGGTCACCAATGACTTCCTAATACCTCAAAGCCAAATGACGATTCTCTGTCTTGTCCTTACCCAGTCTCCCCACGGCATCTGACCCAGTTGGCCCTATCTTCTTTCTGAAATGCTCTCCTGGGCTCACATTACTTTGGTTTGCCCCCAGCCTCACACGTGCTCCTTCTCAGCCTCCTGTGCCAGCTCCCAGACCTCTACCACCATATTGCCCCTCACTCTACCCTCAGCCCTCTGCTCCCATGTCTACACTCTCTTCCCAGCTGATCATATCCAATCGCATCCTTGTATTTGGTGAAGACTCTTAAAATTTTATTTCCAGCGCAGACCTTTTCCCTGGACTTGGTCAGAATTGCACAGCCAGCAACCAACTTGTTATCTCTACTTGGATAACCACTGGGCAACTTGAACCAACAGAGAACAATAAATTCCCTCTTCCCATTCCACATCTGCCTCCCTCTGAGCAGCCCTATCTCTGAAAAGCCCTACCAGCCACCCATCCAGCTGCTCTTGACTCCTCCTTGCATCCCCTCGCACCAAATATCCCATTCATCACTAAATCTTCTCAGCTCTACCTCCAGAACCTAGCTGGGATCCAATCCCTTCTCAGCACCTCCATGGCTACTGCCTGGCCCAAGCCACCATCACCTCTCACCTGGACCACGGCATGAATCTCATTTACCTCTTTGCTAGAATTTTCTGGCCCACCTCCAATCTGTCCTCCACAGAGCGCCTGGAGGGACCTATCTAAACAGCAATCAGGTCAGGTCAGCGTACTGTTTACAAACCCTTCCAAGGCTCCTGCGGCACGGACAATCAAAGCCTGCGAGCCTCTGTGTGATTCAGCCCCTGGCCACCCCTCCAGCCCCAGCTCTGCCCTCAGTCAGGGGGCTCCGGACACCCTGGCCATAGCTCCTTCCAGCCCTCGGGTCTTCGCACTCATCATTCCTTCTGCCTGGACCCTTCTTCCCCTGCCCTATCTTCACATGCCTCCCTCATCATTCAGATCTCACTTTTATGGGTCATCTCCCCTGAGAGGCACCCCACTGTCTGCCACCGCCCTCCATAATCTATTTTATCTTTTCCCTAGGTACTGAAAAGTGTCTTACTGATACGTTTGCATGTCATTCTCCTCCTCCCATGAAAATATAAGATTTTTGAGGGCAGGATTCTGACTCTAATCCCAGCAACTCAAAAGCGCCTGTACACAGTAGGTGCTTACTAAGTAGACCTAATTGTCCCAGTCCTCCAGTTCCTTGCTGATGGACCTGGAAATCCAGTTAATCCCCCTGTGCCTTCCCGATCTATAACGAAGGAGCTCTAATACCTACGTGCCTCCAGGGCTGGTCCAAGGTTCTTGGATATGATAGCTTTGCAGTATGTAAAGCAGCAAGGAAAGGCTCTGGCCCCTACCTGACTCTGCAGAAAAGGAGAGGAGTTTATAGCACCCCAGAGGGACCCTTCTGGTCCCATTCCCACCTGCCTATCTAGCTCAGAATTCTGTTCCCCTTTGTTTACACCCTTGCCTCTGTCCCGTCCCAACCTCAGAGAGCCCCCTCGGCACTCCTCTGGGTGTCCCTAACCCTGACCGGCAGACCCCTCCCCGGCTCTCACCCTTGAGCACACCAGCATCCCTTTCTTCCAGCATCTCCTCCAAGCGTGTGAGGCCCAGCGCATTGCCCTGTCAATCTCTGATTGTCCCTTGTCTTTTCTGCCCCACCCTTAGTGTAGCTTCCCCCATCCCCCCCCAACCCAGACACTTGTCTCCAAACCTGTCATGTGGCTTTGTTTTCCTGTGGAAGCCACCTAAGCACTCTTTCCTCCTTTTCTGGGAGTCCCCCCTTACCACGTTAGCATCTAATAAGTCCCTGTGCCACACAGAACGGACAGTGATATCATGTCTCTGGAAAGCATGCACTTACAATAGAACAAAGATGGGGTGAGGAGGGGAAGCTGAGTGCTGGACAATGCCTCAGTTTCCACAGCTGTATGGAGAAGGCTCTGCAGTGCAGATGCCCTAGATTTTCCATAACACCTCCCCCCATCCCACCTTGCTGTCTTCCCCGGGATTGATGCATGGCCTTTGCAGAGAAGGCCCTGGGCTCCCCAGGAAGCAAGGATGATCAAAAAACCCAGATCAGGACAACAACAGTGGGCACACAGGGGATTCTTGGAAGGCTAGAGAAATGTCACCTCCCCAGTCTCGGACCACAACAGCCATTTATCATCTGTTGGGGAGCAGTCCTGAGACGGAGCTGACCTTGAAGAAGGAGAGAATCACTTGTGGGGATCGCTGCTAGGGTGCGGAGGAAACAGGGACATGGTGGGGAGGGTACAGACTGAGGAAGCAGGCAAGGGGGGATGAGGTCCAGACCATCTGGAGGGGACGCAGACTGGATGATGGTGTGCCTACAGACCTGTGTCCACACTGAATGCCCCGTCCCCAGCAGAGAAGCCCGCAGAGACTAAGTGGGAGGAAAAATGGCATTGCACGTGGACATGGGATGTGGGAGGCCGCCGAAGATTCTTCCAGATCTATAAGTGACTAATGGGTGTGTGTGCCAGAAAGTCCAGTCTCCTGCCCTCCGGCCCTTCCTCATAATTGAATCTAAGCCTCATTCGTGGTTGAAGGGTCTACAGTTAAGACCCAAATCCAAACACGCCAGGGCCACGGGCAGAGAGGCCAGAGCCTGCAGGAGAGAATCCTGACATATTTATGAAGACATTTCTAGATACTTCTCTATTGCTTCTGCTTCTAGTCACCCACCCTGTCCTCGCTGTCTACACATACGTCTTTCCCCATTTCTTAACAAAGAAGCATGTGCGCTTGCTCCCAAAGGCAGATGCACCCAACCCTGATATTCCCAGGCACCACGCTATCCAAAGTGCTGGTTCTCACACATGATCTCTCACACACTGCATAAGCTCACACTCACACCCAGGCCGGCACTGAGAGCCCCCCCTCCCTGGCCCCCCACTGCCATGGGCATGCAGCCACACCCCAGCGCTGCTTTCGGCACCTGGAGGACATCAGTGTAGGGAGCCGACCAAGATCTCTGCCCTCGGGAGACGGCACTCTGGTGCTGCGTGCACGGAGAAGCACAGACAAGTCCCCTCTGACCCCTGCACGCAGACTCGTTCACACACGTGCGGGTGCTCAAAGAGACTCTGAACAAACGTTTATTGAGCACCTGCTTGGTTTCAGGAAGCATGCTTGGTGCTGGAGATGGATAAGTAAGCAAGCCCAACATGCGTCCTGCCCTTATGATGACCCATAAAGGCACATTCACAAACGGCCAAACAACTTCACACTCACATGTGCGCACATGCACGCACATGGCTCTTAATGTTTACAAATCCAAAGTCAAAGCATTTTTATGACGCCCCAGGAAGCCGCTCACTTGGAATGAGGAGTGGGGCCCCTCTAAGTTCAAAGGCAGATCTGTAAATTGTCCATTCCTTCCCTGACTGTGCGTTCCTCTCCTTTCAATACCGCATCACCTCTACTCCTCACTACCCTGTCCCTGCAATAATTAAAGTGCCAAGGGCTGCCTGCGGCCTTGCGCTCGCCCCATGCTGCCTAAGACGCCTCCCAGCATCCCGTGGTCAGGACAGGAGCCAAGCGTGCGCCCAGCGGCCAGGGATTTTTGCTGAGACATTATATTACAACAGAGCCTGCTCCTTCCAGACACTTTTTTTTTTTTTTTTGCTTTTGCTTTTGCTTTTAAAGAATCAGAAATAACTTGGCTGTAAAAATGTGCTTTGGGTGGAAAGCTGACTCCCAGGGTCAGAGCCCAGGAGAAGATTTCTGCTACATAGTTTCGGGGAAAATAGCAGGCGCTCAGCAATTTTTATTTTCCAAGGGATAGAAAGAAAATACAATTGGAGTGGATTTAGGGACTTGTGGGGCTTCTCTTCAGGTTTTGTGTGGTTTCTCTTTTTTCCTCCTGCTGGAGAGAGTAGGAGCAGAGAGTGGGCAGAGGCGAAATCGGAATGCCGGTCTCAGAGCCCGTCCCTGCATGAGCCCAGCGACCCGGCTGACCCCATGGGGGAGGGGTTGGGGGTTGGGAGATATGGTCCAGGGAAGTCCCAGGTTTGGATACCAGCTCTGTCTTCTACTAGCTGTGGGAGCAACAGTCTTTAAAAAGCTCCCTGTTCCTCAGTTTCTTCATCTGTAACATGGGGGAAAATAGCCCGTCCCTCAGGCTGTTGTAAGGATTAAGTATGTCCATATATTCCATATTAGACTAGTGTATAGACACCCCTCAGAGGGGGCCCTGGCAGATCCTCAGAGCATGTTGGCTCTTGTCAGCCTCCCATCCTTATCTGCATCCCTTATATCCAGACAGGTGGCTGCCAGCTCCCTGCTTATGAGCTGAATGGAGGGGGAGCCCTCCTCACCCTGCTGGGAACACACCCCCCCCACCGCAGTGTCCTAGCAGATGTGGTTGTGTCGACTCCTCATCTTGCCCTTCCAGCTCCTCACCCCTCTCCCTGCTCCAGGAGACTGGCCTCTGCAGACAGAGTCCCCCAGGCCCCCTTGCTCTCCCACTTCCATTTGCGTTTGACCATTGGAATCTACCAGCAGAAAGTCAGAAGGCAGGAAGAGAGTGAAGCCCGATACTCCCTCTGGCTTTGGTGTCTTCCTTCTGCTTCCTCGCTTGATGACCTCAGGCCAGTGGCAGGTCGCTCAAGGCTCCCCAGCATTGCCCGTCTTTGGGGGTTTCAACATCCTTGCTGATTCTGTCAACTCTCCCACACCTTTGCAAACGGCCCCTCCCTTGGATATTCTGGAGGGGAGTGGGAACAGCAGGGGACAAGGAAATAATCACGGCTGTACGTAAAGGTTTTCATGCAAAGATGTTCACCACAGTGTTGTTTATAATGGCAAAAAGTGGAAGAAACCTACAGGTCCAACCGGCAGGCATTGGGTGAATCATCCAGACTGGGCACTGGGCTGCAGCTATTAGGAACAATGACAGGGGCGCCTGGGTGGCTCAGTGGGTTAAGCGTCTGCCTTTGGCTCAGGTCATGATCTCAGGGTCCTGGGAGCAGGTCCTTGCTCAGGGGAGAGTCCGCGTCTCCCTCTCTCTCTGCTCCTCCCCCCGCTCATGCTCTCTCTCTTTTTCTCAAATAAATAAATAAAATCTAAAAAAAAAAAAAAAAGGAAAAATGACAAGCTCAGGGATATGCACCAACACTGGAGAACGTTCACTACGCACCTCCGAGGAAAATAGCAGGCCTCGAAGACTACAGACAGCCTGAAACCATCAGAAATAATATGTACAGGTTTAGAAAGAGAGTGTATGGGAAGGACATACCCCACAATGTCAACTGCATTATCCTTGAATATGTGACTTATGGATAGTGGCTATTTTATCCCTTGGTACATATCTGTGGGTTTTTTGTTTATTTGTTTGCATTCTCTGCTTTAAGCAAAAATTATACTTTCGGATTAGAGGTTTTGATAGTACAGGTGCAACTACTAAAAATTATGTTTTTTTTCAAAAGTTAATGTGATAGAAAAATAAACACCATTTAAGTTTGAGTGAAAAAAGCAAAATCCCTCTCTCTTTCCACATAGAATGTTAAATATATATGTGTGTATATATGTATATATACACACACACACATACATAAATGTCTAACATCGCCTAAATAGGATTTACTATTATATCAAAAAATTTCATTTAAAAAGACTGAAAAGAAGCACAAAATGTTCACAGAGGTTATCTGGGATGATGGGATGCTGGACAATTATTTACATTTAACAGCATTTTCTAAATTTTTTATAACATTGATTTTTTAATTATCAAATTATATTTTTTAATTGGAAGAGTCTAGGACACTTTAGGCCAAATTATTTCCGGGTGTGGACTCAGCCCTGTGCTAACGTGCCTCCTTCTGTCCCCAGTACTCTGGCTTGGGGGGTTCCCTCCACAGGGACCACGGAAAGATGAGGCCAGGTATCCAAGGGGTGTGGGGCTACAGAAATAGGGAGGCCCCGAATCGTCCGAACGTTCTGCCTCATTTACGCATGTTTTACCCTCAGCCCTTCACCCAGCACATCTGGACTCTACACACCTTGTCCTTTGCTGAGCTGACTGGACCTGCTCAGGGGACAGGATGTACCCCTGCAAAGGCAAACGGCCCTACAGTGTTAAGTGACAATGCAGTTAAAATAAGAACACTTCCGTCGGTCTAGGGTCTTATGGGCGCAGAACACCCTCACCCACGTGACTTCAGTTCATTCCCACAGCAACCCTCTCGGCAAGCATCATCAGCCCCATCTTCCTGTAGAGGAAGCTGCAGCCCAGAGAGCTTCAGGGGTCAACTCAGCCTGCAATAGGAGACACCACAGAGCATCAGCGTGGAGAGCCATGCGCTGTGGGTCATGCCCAAGGGTTCAGAGGGGCCTAGAAGGAGGGGAGGGATTTCAGAGACCGACTGGAAGCCCACTGGGCTGTCAGGACGAGGCAGGGAAGGGATGCAGTTACAAGCCATTGGGAGATATGGACCCATGCCCACAGGAGGGGGCAGGCAATCATCCTTCCTGACCGTCTCTCTGGAGGCTCTGCACTTCTGTCCTTCCCAGAAGGGAAGGGGGGGAACGGGGAGGTGAGACGCTCACATCTGTTGAGTGCTCTGCTGTGTTCGCCCTCGTGTTCCCCAGAGCCCAGAACAGAGGCTAGAACATGACAGTCCTCGGGAAGTACGTGCGGACTACGGCAGGGACGGAATGCGGGGTGCCTGGTACCAGGATGGCAGAGGAGCACCGGACGTGGTACCTGATGCCGAGGGGCCCAAAGGCCAGCAGGGATGACGGAAATAGTCCACACACATGCTAATGAGAGAGGCTTGTAGACCGAGGAGGTGCTTTGAAGGCAGGTCCACGGTTCTACCAGAGAAAAGAACAAAAGAGCCAAGAATGGGGGGCAGTGGGGAGTGGGCATGCCATCAGTGAGAGAATGTTCAACACAGAGAACCATGGTGTTCACATCATCTAAGACCACACAGGGAGGGAGCATGGTGAGCTCCAGGGACTGAGAGGCCATGGACCGTGTGGCTAGAGCCCAGAGAGCAAGAGGACAAAGAGGACGGGCGATAAGGCTGGAAGGTGGACACAGCCAGTCATGCAGGCCTTAAGGGCCGTGTCATGGGTTGAGGAAATGACCTCAAAAGCAGCAGAAAAACAAGGGTGTTTTTTTGTGGGCTGGGGGTGGGGTGTGGGTGAAAGGACTTGAGTCGTGATGTGGGATGTGGATTGACCAGTCAGGGGATCCAGTACAGGAGCAGGACAGAAGGACATGAATCCAACAGCTAATTGCCAAGTGGAACCAACCCACAGCCATGATGGACTGACTGTCAGCGGGAGTGGACGGAATTGCCCACAGTGTCCCTTAGCTTCTTCCTCATGCAGCAGCAGGGACAGTGGTGCCATTGGCTAGGAAAGAGAACTGGAAGAAGACCACCGTTGTGGGAGAAGATCACGAGTTGTGCCGGGGACAGGTGGAGTCTGGGGTAGCTCTGAGACATCCGAGAGATGTTGAACAGGCAGCTGAATATATAGGCATGAGGCTCAAAAGATGCCTTCACGGGGATGCACATTTGTACAGTTCACATGTGGACGGAACATGAAGGCCGCGTGTGACGAGCTCTCTGGGGTAGAGGGTACAGGCCCTGGCCTTGCAGAGCGTCAACACCAGTGAGTGTGTGAAGACATGGCCAGAGACTCAGGAGGAAATCTGGACAGGGCGTGTCATTGGAGGTCAGGGAAGAAGGTGTGCCAGGAAGGATGGAGTGGGCACTTAAGTCAGTGCTTCTCAGAAGCCAGCCCATTGGATATAGAGACACAGAGGCCACTGGAGATGCTGGAAAAAGCCATTATTTTGGAGAGTGGAGTGAAAGGTGATTCAAAATGGGTGAAGGAGTCAAGAGAAGGAGGCAGAAAAGGGAGCCAACACGAAGATGTGTGTGCAGAGATAGAGAAAGATAGGGAAAGTTGCTGGAGGGAATGTGGGATGAGGGAGGGAAGCGGTAGTTCAGGCCCCAGGATGAATGTGCTGGGGGCTGGGATAAGGGCCTCTGCCAGGAAAGACTGCATGCACACAGCAAGAAAGACCTACCCAGAACCACACTCCAAAGCCGGCTGCTGCATCTGACCCAAGTGAGACGCCTGTAACTTGGAAGGTTAAAAGCTGGCATTTGAAATCTGTCCTGGATTTGGTCACTTAGCCGTGTGACCTTAGGCAAGTAATTTAACTTCTCTGGACTTTAGTTTCTTAATCTGTAAATTGGAATAATCTTGGCGCTTCCATAAATATGAAATGAGACAAAAGACATAGCGCGTGCTTAGCACAGTGCCTGGCACACACTAAGAGCTCAATGAAGTGTGTCTCCAACCAATTCACTATCATTCGAGAAGAGTGGGGTTCTGAGGCAATCAGGATGGGGGCAACCTCTTATGAGAATGGGAGTAGGAATGAGGTTAGAGGCACATTGGGGAGCTCTGGGTAACTGAAAGCCTCCCTCCCATAGGAATCCGCTTGAGCTAAAAACAGTGAAGGGGGGAAGGACACAGGTCAAAAAGTAATGGACTGCCACCTTGCAGGGGTTGAACCTGGAGCCCAGGCGAAAGCACCTGCTTTCACCAAAACCAAGAAACAGACGTGAAGGGGGTCACGGCAAGTCTCACCCTCCAGCCCTTTATGATATTTAAGCTCTTTTATGTACAGAATCACATTTGATATTAGTATCTCCTTCACATGTTTGTGAGTTGCAGTGACCAAAGGCACGCTGGGAACACTTGAGCATGTCTGCACTGAGTCTGAAACCAGGGTCTCAAACCTTACCCAAGAATAAAGCTCCTGTCCCTATAAACTGCCCTCCCTGTCTGGGTGGGAGAGCCCCTCACTTAATGCTAAAGCAATTTCCTATTGAACTGTTTCCAGGGTATGTGATGTGATGGTGGCCTGGGTTGGGGTGGGGTGGGGTGCAGAAAATGCACCCAGATCCCTTTGGTGGTTGCAGCAAAGCAGCCGGCGGGCTCCCTCTGTGAGGGGGCAGGTGTGGTGGGTCTCCTCCTCCTCCTTCAGGCCTGTGTCTGTGATTGTTTGCAACCTAGCAGCAGGGCCTCAGAGGGCTCTGTGGGGGCAAGGGGAGGGAGGGGCAGCTGGTCAGTGAGATCCCTAACATGAGCGGATAGTCTCCTGGTGGGTCTAATCACCACTTTCCACAAGGAATTTCACTGTGCGTGCTCATTTGCTTTTTAATCATCCTCCAAATACACATTTCCACATTATACCCTACCGGCACCCAGAGAATCATTAGGGTCTGTTGGGACCGCAATCCATGGCTTCGGAAATCTCTAAGTATATAATTTCGCTCCGTGACACAGGTTTCTTAAAAGTCCGCAAATAACCATTTGCATGATAAAGTCACAACTCCAAAGTCAATTACAGTTACGGCTGGAGAGAATTTATTTCCTTTTTGAAAATTAAAATGTGAAATCAGGAAGTTGCCACACGAAAGCCTCCCCTTGCCTGGGTGGGAAGAGGGAAGAGAAGCTTGCACCTCCAGGGACCCTGATAGACAGAGTGCTGTTTGGGGACCACTGGACAGTCTGTGCTGGTGGCCTCTAGGGTGCTTAGTGGAGGTGGCTTTGGGACGTCACCCCGCATAGGGACGACCTGTCTCTCCCCACCTCCCATCTTAATTTCATGCCTCCTAACTGCGATTGGGGGTTGCAGCTGTGAGTCTCCAGGATGGGCCTCTCAGCATGGCCATCTCTGCTAGCTGGTCAGGTGGGCATAGATGTATAAGGGGGTCTGGGGCCAAGTGACCACTGGAACAGAGGGCTCCAAGCTCTTTCCCTTCTCAATATCCAGGATCCTGAAGGCTGGGCCTGAAAGGCCCCAGTGAGGGACCCAAATATTTCCAGGGGACTGGGTGCTGCTTGCAACTGTATCCATGTCTACAAAACCAGGGCTAAGGCCATCTTAAGGTCCAGCACCCTTACTGAGCAGATTCGGGATGAAAGCCAGATGCCTGATTCAAGGCCATTCCAGTAATGGACAGCAGAATGGGTGCAGACATCCAGCCTCCTCTCTCAGAGGATGGCTTCTGCTCAATCTGGTGGTCCAGCCTGGTTTTACCCAGACAGTGCCAACTAGAATAAAAACCGTCCAGGGGCATTTTCGTTCTCTGATCACGCAGAGATGTGCGCAGGAACTTGAACTGAAGGCAGAGTTCTGACCAGAATGAATCTGCTAGCTCAGGGAAGCATGAATGGAACTATTTAAAAAAAAAAATACCCCCAGAAACTGTGTGCACTAGAGCCAAACCTGCATCCTGCCTATTCTAAAATTATGTAGCTAGGGCAGGAGTACAGCCCAGAACTATTCTCCAAGCTTAACGGGTATTTCGTTCAGTTGGTGTTTGGGGTTTCGAGTAAGACTGCGTCTCGTCTCTGGGAAGATGCCAGCATGCCGGAGTCTCACCATGGACATTCCTAGATGCCTTGCAAATTGGACAGTTTGCCCCCCAGGTGTTGAGCCATGCTGTCCCAGCCCATCTGCCAAGAAGCCACTGTCCCCAAAGCCAGGGTCAGCCGTGCCTCCCACTGACAAGGATCCCGGGATGGGGTGGAGGGAATTCTCTGATCAGGTGGATCAGAGTTCCAGCCCCCACACTCCCAGCAACCAGTCTGGAGAATTCGGGCGACTCACTTCCACTCTCTGAGCCTCAGCTTTGTCAGATGCCAGATGGGACTATCTGTCCCTAATTTGCCTGGAAGGGATGTAAAGCTGTAAGGAAGAGACCACGGAATTTCTAAGTCTTACACTTTAAAGGGGAACACCGTTTGCAAAGTATAAAGCACGGAACAGATCAAGGACCCTATTAGTTGAGAAAACCTCACACTGATAAGCCAGGTGAGGATGCCTAACTGGTACTGATTTTATGCGGGCTCCCTGTGGGGAGGAGCCCTGAGCTCTGGGCTTGGAGTCACTAGCCGGGGCTTGATGCCTACACGGCTGCACTCAGCATCCCGGCTGGACCGAAAGAGCCCAGACTCATCCTGCCCCCGGCTCTCCATAAACACTCACTGATGCCTTTCCTATTCCCTGAGCCAGACTAATATTGCCCTGTCGAGTTCATGATGTGAAGAGGGAATTCTTCCCCTGTCCCCTGTACCCTAACAAAACACAGATGGGATTTCCATGACTACTGTTTATTGAGTGCTTAGCCCTCGTCAGACACACACTAAATTCTGAACACACAGTATCTCATTTAATCCTGAGGGCTTGCTGAGACAGGCTCCAGCTTCAGGAACTGAGGCTCAGAAGGGTAAACCCCACGGCTGACGGTGGGTGGGGTCTTCAGAGAGGCCCTGCTCTTGGCCTCAATGCCAAACAGTCTCTCCTAAGGCTGAGCAGTTTCTTGCGACCCTCTGATCCTTGTTTTTTTCATCTGAAAACTGGGCAGAGTGATGTTTCTCCCTTCCTGCTGCTGCTGCTGCTGCTTTTTTAAAGATTCTATTTATTCATTTAAAGGAGAGAGATTACAAGCAGGGGTAGCGGCAGAGGCAGAGAGAGAAGCAGACTCCCTGATGAGCAGGGAGCCCGATGTGGGGCTCCATCCCAGACCCTGAGATCATGACCCCAGCCAAAGGCAGACGCTTAACCGCCTGAGCCACCCAGGCGCCCCTCCCTTGCTGCTTTGACGGAAGATGAGGACATAAAGGAGAAAATGCCCAGCCCCATGCCTGGCACGTCGCAAGTGCCAACAGATGCTGGTGACATCTTGTTTTGTTTTGACTTGTCTTTTCGTCATGCCTTTCGTGGATTCTGAATGGGCTACTCACAAAATGCTCAGGCCCTTGGCCCTGAAAAGTTTCAGACTCTATCCGCATCTGATTAAACCTCAAGCCACAACTCCGAGTCAGGTGTTCCGATCCCAATGCCACGACGATAGTGAGATGAATGCGAGGTAACAAACACACGTGCCTATTAGGAGCCAGACACACAGCGCTATCGTAACAGTCAAGGCGGGGGTCTCTCTTTCCGCCAGAAAGCTGGGGCATGGAGCAGGCCGTTAGCCTGCATTACAGCGCAGGGGTGAGAGCAGAGGTTCGGGAGTTGGGGGGGTTGGCACCCACGCCTGGCTTGGGTGCCCACACCAGCTGTCACCTTGGGCTAGTTACCTCCCCTCTGGACCCCCACTTCCTCCTAGGCTCAGATATGAAAATCCATGCACAGTGCTGGCACCTAGTCCCACTCTATAATTTTTAACAGCAAATGTTCCTCTGCCCAAGGACATGCCACAGGGACAAGGCAGAGCCACCTTCAGCCTCCTGCCCGGCCATCCCATGCTGCCCTACTTGACGGCCCCTCTGCTTGTCCCCACCCCACCACCCCGTACTGTCAGCAGTGCCATCAGCCATGCTGGAGGTACGGAGGCTTCCCAAGGGGTCCGATCTTCCGTGAGGGGAGGGGATCCACCTGAGAGGACCTGGCTCTTTTGCCTGTGCCCAGAGAGGCTCTTTTTCCCCCCGACCAAATCGCCAGCAGCACAGCTCCAGAGCCCATTGAGATTCAAATCCCTGCTCTACTGCAAACGACTGGACCAGCTTGAGCAAGTTGCTTTCCTCCTCTGTGCCTCGGTTTCCTCTCCAGAAAGAGAGGGGTTGACAGGGACACCTACTCTACAGGGTTTTCATTAGGAGTAAATGACCTGATACACTTAAATCCTGCTTGTCGTGAACTTAGTGCTCCATAAGTGCTCAAAGACGCTGCTCTAACTAGTAGCAATATTCATGGCGGGAGTGCTATGTTCTGGACCCCAAAGCCCGGACCCTGTGCTCACCACACCGTCTCAGCACTGGGAGTCAGCACATGGGAGGTCCCAGTCTGACTCCCCTAGCGACCACAGTGTGGTCTCGGATATGCCATGTCTCCCCTCTGGACCTCAGGGCGCACATCCGTGCAATGACAGGGTAGACCAGATGATCTTCTGGGCTCCTTCCACATGGCGACTTTGACATCTCTTCTTTCTCGGGACCACAACAACTGGTGTGACATATCCTCCCTCCACCTGCAGGGTTGGGGCCAGAGGTGTGTGGGGAAGGGGGTTATTCTTCAGTCACTCACCTGCTCACTCATTTAGTCAATGAACTTTCTGGAGTGCCTACCACAGGCAAGGTGTGCTCTCTCTACCTGAATGACCCAGCCAGGGATGGCACACCCACAGAACTTCCTTCCAGAGCTCTGATAGAACCTCCCACTTATTTTCTCAGAATAATCCTGTTCTCTTAATACACGTGAGTTTCTGTACCTATTTTCCCCGGCAGAATTGCTCATTGGAAAGAGGATGCATGGGCTTTGCATCCAGCAGGTTTGAGGTGACGGTCACCTTCTACACTCAGCAGCTCTGGGACGCCAATTTGGGGGTTATGAACTCAATGTAGTGGGTCGTGTCTGGTATTAAAACATAATGAAAGAGCAGAGAGTGGAATAAAAGGACACAGAAAATAAAAGTGTCCTGCTCAGGGTACGGGGTGAGTGCTCACCTGTGTCAGCAGTGTGAACAGCCCGCATCACTGTGGAACATGGTCAAAAAAGCTTGAGCCACACACTTAGAGCACATAATCTGACTTCTTGGGCCCAAGCTTCATGCAGCATGAAGGGATTTTGTGAGGACACAAGGAGAACAGCATCAAGCCCGGCAAAGCTGGAGATCCCAGGTGGTGCGTCCCTTGGTTGTCTGGAGTCCCCGTCTCTCTCCTGATCACTGAGCCTCAGTCCATGAAAAGCTGAGCCACCCCCCACCCCCACCCCCACCCAAAACCCTCTGCCCTCCATTGGTGAAAAGGCCAGTCAGTGAATAAGAACATTCATATTAATTCCATGAACATTAATTGAGCACCTATATCATGTCAGTCCTCAGCTTGGGCTCATTGCTGGAGCACAGGGATAAGGGTGACAATCCAGCTGCCACCCCAGGGAGCTTACATTCCAGCATGCAAAGCCAACAATAAACCAGCAGATACACACCCAGAACAACAGGCTGGGTCACGTGCCCAAGGCAACCAAACCAGGGTCAAGGGCAGATACGGATGCTCTTTCAGACTGGGTGGCCACTTTGATGGTCTTTTTCTGGCCAGACCAGTGGCTGGCAGAGTGCAGGGAGTAAGCATGTGACAATGACAGGGCTCTCGGTTCCCAGGAGCATTGGGAAGGTGAGACTTCCACAGCAGAAATAGAGGAAAGCTGTACAAATGGAAAAGGTCAATGAACGAGGGGGTGGAGCTAACTACAGATCGGAAAGGGCAAGCCAGAGTGTGGCCAGGCATCCCTTCTGGCAAGAAGGAAAGATAGAGCAGTATGGGTAAACAGGGGGCCAGGTGGCGGTCCGGTGGAGGGGGAGGGGCGAGACCATAGGGAAGAAGGCCAAAGGGAGCCTGGTGCAGGGGGGTGCAGAGAGCAGTCATCGTGCCCACTAGAGGGGACCATGAGGGGAGACTCTGAGACATGAAGGGCAGACGGAGTTTACTCTTGTGCCAACAGTAATAACAACAGTTAGGAGCCACCTGCTGTGAGCCAGCAACGTGCTAAGAATTTGTCATGTTAGCTAATGTAATCCTCACAACCCGGGAAGCAGACACTACATTTCATCAAATCTCAGGCTCTTTAGATTAGAAGATAGATTGTTTTGATATCCTCAAGAAAGACATGTCGCTGCTAATTAAACTTTGACATGTCATAGATTGTAGGAGGCGTTCCGGTTTCAGAGACGTTAAAGATCTTAGAACTGATGGGACCCGAATCCTTGTTATCCACAGGAAGCTGGGGCACCGGGAGGGCTTGTAACTCATCACACAGCTGGTAGTCAGTGGGGAGATTCGAACCCAGACCATGTGCCTCTGGGGCGAGTGCTGTGTCCCACACCAGCCTTTCTGTGAGGGGCCAGGGCAGAGAGAGGCACAGCGGGTTTCTGAGAGGAGGCGTGGCAGGTGTTTCAGGAAGCACATGGAACAAAATGGAGAGGGAGAAGCCACTGGGAGGGTGACTGTGAGCCAGACGTGGGGTGGTGATGTGGCAGCCAGTCCAGGCTGAGGACAAGAGGGATGAGGGAGAAGAAAGGAATTATGATACCATGATCCAAGTTTTTAACACAATGGTCCTTTCCAGCAATCGGCAGCGTCTTCTTTTTTTTTTTTTTTAAGAGAAGGGGGGGAGGGGCGCCTGGGTGGCACAGCGGTTAAGCGTCTGCCTTCAGCTCAGGGCGTGATCCCGGCGTTATGATCGAGCCCCACATCAGGCTCCTCTGCTATGAGCCTGCTTCTTCCTCTCCCACTCCCCCTGCTTGTGTTCCCTCTCTCGCTGGCTGTCTCTATCTCTGTCGAATAAATAAATAAAATCTTTAAAAAAAAAAAAAGAGAGAAGGGCGGGGACAGAGGGAGAGGGAGAGAGAGAGAGAATCTTAAGGAGGCTCCACGCCCAGCGCAGAGCCCGACTCGGGGATCGATCCCATGACCCTGAGGTCATGACCTGAGCTGAAATCAAGAGTCAGACACTTAACTGACTGAGCCACCCAGGTGACCCTGGGCAGGGTCTTCTTAAGAAACGCAAGGGGTGAAGGTTTGAATCATTGTAATTGTCACTGACAAGAAGGAAGGACAGGTGGAGACAGAGAGGAAAGGAAAGAGGAGGAATGAAGGGAAAGAAGGGGGAGAGGGGGGCCAAGGAAGGAAGCTACCCACAGAGGTGGGCAAAGTGGGTGAGTGAGCAGCCGGAAGAGGCATTTTGGAACTCCTAAGTTAATGGAGCTCCCAGGGGAAGAGGACTCTGGCTAAAGTCAGGCTTGTGGATCTTAGGACCTGGCTCATTAAGGCAGGGGATTCTGGGCCCGGGATCCCTGTGCTCCCTGTGCATGCTGACCAGAGTCTCCAAGGCCCCACTGGGAGACCCGACTCTCCACACACTTTACTCATGGGCAGAGAGAACAAATCTCTACTGCTCTGTGTCATGTGCCCAGGGGGGTCCTTAACTTCCCACTGCCCCTGCTTCCTGTGGCTAACACGGCCATGTTCCGTTAATCCTAAGATTTTATATAACATCTCTGAAATTGGAATGCACCTTACAACCAATGTCATGTCAAAGTTGAATCAGCAACAATGTTTCCTTCTTAAAATAATAGTCCAGCTTTTAATCGAAGGTGACTTAGATGCAATGAAACATGGTGGTATCCCCTTCAGCATCTCAGACACGCCCTGGTAGCAGAGACCGTCTGTCTGCTCCCCAGGCCCGGTCCCACCCTCCTGGTTTGTTGGACTCCTGCCTGAGAGCACTCTGGGCCCCATTCAGCTCTGTTGGATTCTCCCCCTCCATGATTTGGATTCAGCCACGCTGAAAATGGACACAGCAGGGCCCGGATTCCTCCTGAGACCCCACCATGGCCCCACAGCTCTCAGGACCCACTTTCTGAGCCACCTTGGGATCAGACAGACCCACTGGGAGGAGGCCAGGGCTCTGCTCTTAATGCTGAGAGAAAATGAGGAGAGAAAATCCTCACCACTTTTCTGCGTAGGAAGAAATCAGCTCCAGCCAACATCCCCATGTGGTGGGACAACTGTCAGCTGGGAGATGAAAGAGAAATCAAGGAGGTCCCTGGGCTAGATGGGGTTGGGGTCTGCAAGATGCAGCCCCCTGTCCCCCACCTTAGCCGGGAGGAGAGAGGGCTTCTCTTAAACATTGTGACCGGTGCCTGTAAAGGGTGATTTGCTCAGCGAGTTCTTAGTTAACTTGTTAGCTGCTGGGACACAGAGGTGGGGTCCAGAGCAGGTGCCCTGGAGAAGCCAGTGTGCCTGGGGGGCAGGACACTGTAGTGAGTACTTATTTCCAGGCCCATGTGTCTGAGAACAACGTGCATTTAAGCTATTGAGGTAGAACAGCTGAGGAAGGGCTTACCGTAGCCTCTCATTTAACAAACATTTTGGAGCGCCTACTGTGTGCTGGGGCCTGCAAACAGGGAAAGCATGAACACTGATCCCTACCCCTGTGGTGCCAACATTCTGGAGGCAGGAAGACAGGCCACAAGCGATAAACAAATCCAATAGGGTAACGATACAATCTTGCAAAGCTGCTAGTGTCCAGGGGAGAAATAAAGTGGGGGAAGGGAATTAGGGAACTCTGGGGTCAGGGGTTGAAATTTTAAGAACGGTAAGGAAGCCTCGTTAGATGGCAGCAAGATCAAGGAAAATTTCCCCCAGAATGATGTCTGAGCTGAGGTTTTGAAACATGAACAGGAGCTCACCAAGCAGGAAGTGTTAGAGGGAGGACCTTCCCAAGAGAGAGCAGGTATGCAAAAGCCCATGGGTCTGGAAGCTCAGGGCTCCCGGGGAGCCATGAGGAGAAGGGGGCCTGGCCAGGTTACAGGGGGCCAGTACACCTGGCTTAAGGAGTCAGAGCATTGTCCAACAGGCCTGGGGAATCTTGAGGAGCTGAAGCTGAGAAACAATGAACTGCTTTCTGCTTTTAATAGGATCTGATGTGAACTGGATGTGACAAAGCTCTGGAAAAGTGCCAAATGGCATTCCCAAAGAACATTCCACAGGGCATTCACACAAATCCTAAGAACTGTACGTGAAGGAAAGGGTTCCATGACCCAAACAAACAGTTTTGGCAAAAACAAAATATATACACACACGTGTATGTATATACACACGTATCTGCAGACTCCTATTCCTTGTTTGGAAAATCAATGCTGATTTGCATGGTAAAGGACCTGAGAAGTCCTGCAGTAAACAAACTTTCTGCTTGGTCAATTCCAGCTTTTTTCAGCCTAGCCTGACCACAAATCTCTTTCATTTCTCTCTCTCCCTGCACCCTCATAAAAACCATGAACTTCTGGAGAAGCAACACATTTCTGCTGCCAATCAGTCCCCATTTCCCAAGCCCGGCTCTCTTCCCATATGCAGCCACCACCCCCATCCTTTCCCTGGCTCAAGGCCCCATCTCTAGAGCTCCCCAGCAGCAGCCCTCTCTGCCTAGCCACCTGGCAGCCCCGGACTGCAGCAGGTGACCGCAGCAGACCTGGTCACTCTCCGTGGGGGTGGCATGATCCAAAGCAGCAGATAATCTGAAAGCCATTTATCTTGCGCACGCTTAAGTGAGCTTAGTTTTTACTTCAGCCTTACCTTCCTAATTTGGCCTCATTCACCACATGCTAAAAAGAGCTCGCTTTTTTCGAAACATGCTGAGTGAAGAGGGGGAAGGGGACCCAGGGAGATGCCTGGGGAAGCCGGCTGGGGAATTTCATATGCACTGTGGCTAGTGTCTCCTTCCTCAGCTGCATGTTGGAAAGCCCTCCAGATTGGAAACCGTGCGCTGATCTGGTCCCTGAGAACAGGAGCCCCAGAAGAAAAATGAGCAGAATGTGTGATTCAGTGCGATCTGGCGCAAAAGTCGTGAGCCTGAGGGTCACACTGGCTGAGGTGTGAAGCCCTGTGTGGCAGGTGCAGGTGTAGCTCTGCCCGTGACCCTTGGCGTGTCCGTGATGTACCCAACTCCCGGCTGCCAGCATCTGCATCTATCCAGCTGATGGCTTCTCTGTACCAAAGCCACTTTGCCTGCCCACGTGGCGGGCCCGAAGCACCCGGGAATTAACGCTCCCCGGCACAAGAGGTCTTCATCCATCCCAGCCCACTCACCCCTCAGGGGGCACCATTTGGAGACTTGTGTCTACACCGAATCCCAGGGGGCCCCCACGGGCTTAAGCTCCAGTCGCCACCAGGGGTAAGGGACTTGAAAACCCAGCCTTTATTGGCTATATTCCCTGCCTGACCTTACCTCCCTCCTTTCCTCACCACCCGTCAGGGTGCCCTGAGCCAACCTCCCAAATAAACAGCTTCCACTCAAATCCTTGTCTCCAGGTCTGCTTCTGCGGGGACCCAAACTAAGAAACCCAGCGGGAGTGCCTCCTGGCTGGGTGAGCTGGGAACAGCGACTTAGCACGGTCTGAGGCTCTATCTCCCAAGCACGAGAGAAGACACATGAACCCGTTCCACCTGGTTCTTCTGCAGGTTGCGGAGGGTTGTGGAGGTCCCCACAGATGCCGAGTAAACCTTTGGTCAGTGTCTGCACCAAAAGCATGTACTCCAAGTCAGGCCTGGGAGGTCACCTAACCCACTTCACAGGGGCCCAAATAGACACAAAGTAACAGGCCCCAGGATGATAGCTAAGAGAAAGGATGGACGTTTCAGCCGTAGGAGGCAGCCAAGGAAGCTCTGCGCGCGCGCATGTGCGCGCGCGCGCACACACACACACACACACCTGTAGGAGGCCCAAAAGAGGGTCACCTGATTTAATTGGTAGGAACCATAGAATTTGCCTCCTGGTTTCCTTATTAGGGCAATAACCCACCGAAGGGTTTCCCCGCTTACCATCTGCTGGGGGGCTTGCTGACCTCTCTCACCTAGAGTTGGCACTCACGCACCCTACACAACACTGGTCCTGGCCCGTTCACACTCAAATCTCTAGGTTCCTGCAAAATGATGGGGTGGCCAGGAGAGGCACCATCCCCACTGAGTGGCCGGGGTCGAGCCTTGTGTGCTGGGTCATCTGGGGAAGACACCTCCAGAGCTCTGGAGCTCCTCATCTAAGAAAAGGGCAGGGAAATGACCCTGGGACTAGGAATACTGTCTTCTGTGATGGGGTCTTCACTTCTTCCCCAACTGCTGTCATCGGGTGGTGGCTTTGTACCAGGTCCACTTCTGGGTGCTTGGGATACACTGGGGTATAAACCAGAAAAAAGTCTCTGCTCTCGGAGTGCTTCTGTTCCAAACCTGGAAGTCAGCACTTGTTGGAAAGGACAGCTCTGCCTGGGACCACAAGACTAGTCACTCAGGTATTCAGATGAGAGAACCAGCCTGTTCCTCTCAACCCCATCTTCCCACTCCCTCCCCACTGCCAGATTACAGGTGCCCCAAATCCCCACCTAAATCCATTCCGTTGAATTGACACGTGGTCTTTAAAGCACCTCGTGTCAAGCAGAAGGTGTGTTATCAGGGAGTTAGAGCCATGTTGGCGCTGCCCTGTGATGCAGAAGGGAATGAAGGTGTGGTTCAAGGGGAGGATCCAGGTCTACAAGACAGAGAAAGCTCAGGCTGGGCTCTTAAAATGCACACCTCCCCACGAATCCAATCTCAGGCCCTTAAGACAAAAATCGTGCTGCTTAGGGGCACCTGGGTGGCTCAGGTGGTTAAGTGTCTGCCTTCGGCTCAGGTCTTGATCCCAAGACCCTGGGATCAAGGCCTTGTGTCCAGCTCCCGGCTCAGCAGGGAGCCTGCTTCTCCCTCTCCCTCTGCCTCTCCCCCTGCTTGTGCTCTGTCTCTCTCTCTCTCAAATGAATACAAAAAATCCTTAAAAAAAATCACGCTGCTTCACCTGCGGTTCACTCTGGGCGGCGTACCAGGCCCTGCTCCCTGCCCTCTGACCCAGACCCCGGACAAAGGAAGGGGAGCTTCTTGAACTCCCTTCCCCCCACGGAGGCGACTATGCGTGTGGATTTCTCTGCTCATCTCTGGGCACCCTCCCTCCAACCAGAGCCTCCCGCCCAGGACGTCTCCCTACCCGCAGAGCAGGTGCACTCACTGGAGGCAGACTCACTTCAATATCAATTTGTGCAAAGCCTAAGTGGGGGATCAACTCGCCAGCTCCCCTCACACGCACACACTGGCAGACAGCGCGCACATGATGGCGCAGTGTATGTGCGGCGGAGTCAGGAAGAACGGGTTATGGGATTAGCTGCACTTTGGGATTATCTCTGCTCCATTAGTGCAGACAATTGGGGGATGACAACAGAAATTGAATCACTCAATCAAGGTCCACAAGCGCTGTGAGGGAGCAAGGGCGATCGGGCCAGTCTTCCTACAGCCTCCCAGCTTCTTTTTGCAAACTGCCTATCTCCCAGCCGTCCCCTTTCCAAGGAAAAGCCAGCAGTAAAGTACAAAGAGCCCTGTTCGGGCAACAGGCAACTCAGTTTCTAGTACCAGTCCCATCCCTAATTTGCTGTGTGACCTTGGGTCAATGCCTCACCCTCTCTGGGCCTCAGTTTCTTCATCTGTCCAATGACAGGATTGGACCAGATGGCGGAGGAACAATGGCGAACACTGGCTGAGTGTGCACTATGAACTCAGCCTGGTGCTAAGATTCTATTTTGTGCCCTGCTCTCTCCTCTCTCCAGTGCCTGGCACAGAGTTGGTGGCCAATAAATTTTTTGTTCAGTGAATTCTTCCAACACCCCTATGAAGCAAGTGTTGTTATAATCCCACTTTCCAAAAGGAGACACTGACACACAGTAAGTTGAATCGGAATCTGGGCGCCATAATTCTCAACCGGCATCCTCACTCACTCTCCCTGGACAATCTACTGAGCGTGCATGTCCCACCGGGGCAGTGTCTCGGCCCAGCACACTCCCAAGCACAGTGTAGGGCGAGCACTTAGTAAACACTCGAGGAAAGGCAGCTGGCCTCCTTCTCTAATGCCTTTCCCTGATGGCACCACCAGACACCTCCACGAGCCTGTACAGGTAAGACAATTCAGGATACACCCATCTACCAATTTAGTCTCTCCCTCCCCCAGGACTGACACTGAGCACCTACTGTATTCTAGGCTCTGGGGACCTGAAGATGGACAGGACTTCTCTGGGTGGTCTAGCGTATGACAGCACAATGAGGTGAGCATTACCCAACAGGAGCAGTGGCTGAGCTGGGGCCAGGGAGCAGCCAGGATCAGGGGATGAGGGTATTGCGGGCAGAGGGAATGGAAGTGGAGAGCTTGGGAGGAGTGGAGTCCGGCACCTTCGGGGTGGCTGCCCTGAGCAGTTCCAGGGGAACAGCGGCGGGATGCAGGTGGAAATGTGGTTGAGGCCTGACCCCAGGAAACAAATCAGGATGCCAATCGGGGGGCTGTTGCCACCTCTGCAGGGCAGGGGCTGAGGGATGGGGCTTGCTACGTGGGCCAGACTCAGCATTCTACATGGATCATTGGTTTTGTTCACTGCCGGACCTTCAGTACTCAGAACAGTGTCTGATACATAGTAGGTGCTCAATAAATATGCACCGAGTGAATGAAAGAATTATTCCAATGCTCATAACAACTCTTGAAAAATAAGGAAACGGACACTCTGAGAGGTAATGTGACTCTCTATCTTGACAAGCAGCAAGGATTTAAGCACTGGTGTGGGCCC
Organism: Ailuropoda melanoleuca; assembly: GCF_002007445.2. NCBI lineage: Eukaryota > Metazoa > Chordata > Mammalia > Carnivora > Ursidae > Ailuropoda > Ailuropoda melanoleuca. The sequence goes on along the minus strand of NW_023234215.1, from coordinate 1,569,236 downwards.
AAATCTGCCCACCCAGCCCCCATATTTATGTTCTTTGCTATAAGACTTTCAAGTGCCTCCCATAAAGGGGCAATCTGTGGCTTTGGATCTGGCCATAAGACTTGCTTTGGCCAACAAAACAAGGTAGAATGATGCTGCATCAGTCTGGAGCCTGGGCATTAAGAGGTCTTACAGTTCCTCCCGCCTTCTTGCGTCTCTGTCACTGCCATGGCGAGAGTGTGCCTGGGCTACCCCCCGGGTGCCACACATAGGAAGAGAGACAGGGAGTGGAGCTACCCCAGCCACACCTCTCTATCCAGCCCAGCTCCACATCACTGCCCTCTGCCACTGGCTTTGAGTATTTGTTACTTGCCAATAGCCGACAAATACAACAGGTCTGTTTTCATTTCAGGTAAGAAAAGTGACACATAAAAGGTGTCCAAATAACACACGGGGGATGCAGGTAAACTGAGGACAGGTGGAAAGGTTTCCCAGAGGGAGGGACATTTGAACTGGGGCTAGATGATGGGAAAGGTCTATCATTTATTCAGAAAACACTAACCAAGCACATATTGTATGCCGAGCACTGTTCTGGGCACTGGGATTTCTCAGAGGAGAAGGGACAGAGAAGGGCATTCCAGGCAGAGGGAACAGTGTCTGCAAATGCATCGTGGTCCTGGGGACAGGCTGGAGTATCTGTAGCATAAAGGGATGGGAGAGGAGACAAGGCCATAAGGGCAGGCAGGTCAGGGAGGGAGTTTGGGCCTTATGCTGAGGTGACAGAGACCCTCTGAAGGATTTTGAGTAGTGTGGCAATGAGACATGGCTTTGGTTTTAGCCAGAAACCTCTGATCGCCATGAGGATTGGTTAGCAAGAGGCAGGAAGGCCAGGCGAGAGGAGATGCTGCTGCTTCTCTGACCGACAGCCATGCTGAAGGGGGTGGAGAAGGGAGTGCGGAAGGGGAACGAGCAGCTTCGTGTATGGACTAGAGAGGAGGGCAGGGATCATGTCCTGGTTTCCAGCCTGGGCAACCTGGTGGGTGGTTCTGCGAAAATGGGAGGAGGGTCATTTCTTTTTTTTTTTTTTAAGGTTTTATTTATTTATTCGACAGAGATAGAGACAGCCAGCGAGAGAGGGAACACAAGCAGGGGGAGTGGGAGAGGAAGAAGCAGGCTCATAGCAGAAGAGCCTGATGTGGGGCTCCGATCCCATAACGCCGGGATCACGCCCTGAGCCAAAGGCAGACGCTTAACCGCTGTGCCACCCAGGCGCCCCAAGGAGGGTCATTTCTGCTGGTGGGGGTGGGGAAGAAATCTGGGATCACATTTGCACTGCAGGAGGGGTCCCCTTCCTTGCAGCCTTGGGGCCCACTCCACAACCCAGCCATCTGTGTGACCCACCCAGAGGCACCTTGGCCTTCTTGTCCTTTCACCCCACACTCCCATAAGAAGTTACCTCTATTGGTCACGGCTGTCCCTATGCTCCTAGGACAAGCAGCTGGCTTTGTGTGACAAAGTGGTGCAGCAAGGACAGAAGCCTCTGGAGGCTGGAGCAGGGTGGCAGCAGGGGGAGGAGGGGCAGGCAGCAGCCACAGCTGAGTCTGCCCCCTCTGCCCATCTCTGGCCTGCTCGACCAGGTCTTCATGGCAGATGCTTGGCCGTGTGTGTGGGGGGGTGCTGCCAGCCTTGAGCCCCCACTCCCTTCGAGCATGGAGCATCCTCAGAGGGGCCATGCTCAGCCACCAGGGGCCAGAGAAGCATCCTCCCCAGGTCTGGTCAAGGCAGGGGAGGCGTGCCACATGCATGGAAGCAAACAGAAACAAGAAGAGAGAAGGAATTAGAGAGGCAGTGAGGAGAGGAGGGAAGCAGGTAGGGGACCCACACAGAGGCTTTCGAAGACATGGAGCCACTATTCCTGAAGAGAGACAGAACTTGATCAGAGGGGACCTTGGAGCCAGCAGGAGAGGAGAGAGAGAAGAGGTGGGGACAGAAGTGCAAGTGCTCATGGAGGAGAGGAGGGGGAGGGGAAGAACCCCCCAAACAAGAGCTGAGACTCTCACTCCAACCTGCAACACCTGGGTCCGGTGCGCCCCTACTCCGGGTGGAGCTGTTTAGATGGGCCAGGAGCCAGGACACCACCAAGACACCCTTCCCAGGAGGCGTGAGGCCCCCAACCAGGATCTTAGAGCCCAAGGCACCTGCGGGTGGAGGCTGGGGCAGCCAGAGAGAGGGGGCTGCTTTGACAATTTGAAATAAAATGGGCACAGTGTTCTAATACTAACAGCCTGTTATTAAAATCAAGTGCTATTTTGCAAAATGCATTTGCCAGGGAATCGCTAATTACAGGCAAGGCGCATTTCTGTGTGTTGGTGCCGATTAATCCTGAACGGTTTAAGCAGTCGAATTTTATACATATAATTATCATTCGAGATTCACAAAACAGCAACAAGATGCTCTGGGGCTCTGCCCTTGAGGGACTTGGAGGCCAGGGTGTCATGGTGGGGGCGGGGTGTAGAGAGATGTCCAGACAGGAAGGTTGAGCTGTGTGCTGATTCAAGGGCCCTTCCACCTTGACCCACCTCCTTTCAATCCTTTACATCAGGGATGGAACAGAATGAAGACCCTGATGGAGAGGGCTGGGGGCCCCAGGCTGGGGGAAGCTGGGACACAGCTCGCAGGAGGACCTCTAGCAAAGCTCCGCGGCTTTCTAGACAGGGCCCTAAGTCTAGACTTTTCATCTGTGAAATGGGCTGGCTGAAGAGTATCTTGAGTATCTTGGGGATGAAGTCCACACCCCAAGACCAGAAGGAACGGAAGGAATCTTTATGGGGTCCTGGAGCACTGCTCAGTCAATGGAGGTGCAGGAAAATCAAGGAGCCCCCAGAGCAGATGTGTCCTCACAGCAGAAGGAGCCATGGGAGGAGGGGGCGCTGGCCAGCCACAGGGCATCCTAGAGATCCTGCAGAGGAGGAAGCTCAGGCAAGCCCACTGGTACAGAAAGAAACAGAAAAACTGAATGCTGACGGAGGGCTGACTGCCCAGCCTGAGAGGAGGGTACGAATCAGGCTGGGCCTAGAGGGGGCCCAGAAAGGTGAGTCATGTGGCCATGTGGGCAAAGACCAAGGGAATCTGGTGCTCAGTGAGGGAGCGGACGGAGCCAGAAGGCTGAGTCCAGCCAGTCTTGCTGGAAGAGAAGGCCAGGAGCCCCAGCCCACCACCTGAAGCGTGGGCTTGCCAGGAAGCAGGAGCAGGGCAGTGCGAGCGTGCGCCCCCATGCAGAGCTGGAGATGAGGCAGGGAGGGTCCCGACTGCCTGGAGCCATGCGAATGAAGCCGCTCTCCCCACCTGTCCTCCTCTCCGGCTGAATCTGCAGGTGCCCACTTCACTGCTGGGAGCCGGGGTGGCACCTGAGCAAGTGGGCCAGCGAGGGGACTGTGAGATGGTCGCTGTCCACCTGCATCAGAATTTCTGGGCCCCCAGCCTTCACCACTTCAGAGCTCTGGTGCGGGAGGGCCTGGGAATCTTACAAGCACTACAGTTTGGAAACTACTGGCTTAGCAAGGCCGCGGCATCCACGGCGGAACCCTCAGTGTTGAAAGAGGATCAGGGATGAGAGCCTACGATGCTTCCCCTGAGTCCCGCCTCAGTGTTGCTTCTCTCAGCTTTGCGAGACGGGCTGGAAGCATCCGGTGTGGGGCCCCACTGAATGTGTACGGAACGGTCTTGAAATGGCGTGTGCCAGGGGTGGGCAGTCACAGGCCTGGGCTGCCCTCTGAGAGACATCAGGGAAACCAAGCCTGTCAAAGGGCACAAGGACCCAGCGAGTCTCCACATGTACAAGTTTTTATACACCTTCCACGGCTTCAGGGGCTCGAGGGGCCTTTTGAAGGCCAGGGTGAACAAATGCGGTAACACCTGTGAAAGTAGCTTAGTACACAGTAGGCGCTCAATAAGTGCTCTGTATCTGGAGAATGTGAACCCCTCCTTATCCTCTGTCTGAAGGGCCACTGAGAACTCTGATGCCCAGTTCTGCCCCTTCAGACAGCCCCTTGACGGCACTGCCCACTGCACTCACCGAGAGTGGGCCGTGCAGGTGCTCAGGTCGGCCCTAACCCTGGGCTGATACTGAAGCATGTTTGAGTGCTTTACTACCAACAGCCCCCAGGAGTCAGCATAACAAGATTTCCTTTTACCAAGACACTGAATAATAGTTCGGTCCACCAAGCACCTACTGTGTGCATGCCAGAGACATTAAATTAAGTAAGATCCCCAAGGCCACAGACAATCCCATGACTGGGCCAAGCCCCTCCCACAACAGGGATGGAATGCAAATCCCTTGCACAAATTCTACTCCTTTCTGTCTCTACAGAGAGCATGGAAAGGTGAGTTCCCTGGCCCCGGGTCACAGAGCAGGTCAGATACAAACCGGAGCTCAAACTGGTCTTTCCCACTCTTTAAACTGTCTTTTCTTATCTAATGAAACACCCTCTCTGTCAGTGAAAGTTTGAGGAGTCAGAGCATGGTGGGGAAGATATTGTCAGGGGCACGGGGACTCCAGGCACCCTGAAATTAGGCCTTGGCAGAGACCTGTGAACAAGTACATCCTGAAAGCAGGGCTCGTCCTTACTCTGAAGCCCCCACTCCTGAGTGCTGCTCCAGGAAATGGGATCAGGAGCCAATGGTTCTAGGAGCTGCAGACTCGGTCCTCTCTGTCCTGTTAGAAGGATCCATAATGGCATCACAGATAAAGCACTGCCCTGGGGGTCAGGAGAACTAGGTTCTAGTCCTGACACGGCGCCCACATTGCTGTGTGACCTGAGGCAAGTCACTTCGCCTCTCTGACCTTCAGTTCATCATCTGTAACATACAGGACTGGTGTAGATGGACTTCGAGACTTCTTCCTGTTCGGGCTACTGGGACTCTGACTCTGCTCTGCTGCCCTCCTCTGGGATCATGCTGGTGACTGGGGAGGGGGACAGGCTACCTGTCTCCAGTCTCAGAAAGCACCCAGAGCACAGGGGTGGCCCTGCTGCAGGCTGGCTCCACGAGGCAAGTTACAGCCTCTCAAGGGTGCCTATGACAAATGATGACTGAATGGTGTGCTTTCCGTATGCAAATAAGGCCGCCAATTTACATTCATTTGCACCTGATGGGTGTCTAAAATGGATGCATTTGATTTGTGCCTGATCTGTAAGTGTCTAATTTATTAATCAATAAAACGTCCTGTACAGGCAGGAGGATCCCCAGTTCCAGCCGGCCTCCATATATATGTAAATAATGCAAGCTCTCAATCTACTTGTTCTGTAAATGTTAATATAAAACTGACAGAAAAATGCGTCTGCGAAACTTTATGAGCAGAGGGAACGGAGATTTATACTCACGCCGTACCCACCCTTTGCCCCTTGCTCTTTTGGTCCCACGCCTTCCTCAATTTTCCCTCATGCCTGTTGACCTATGTCACCTCCTCCAGCAAGACCACCTGCTCTCCCAAGCCTTCCTACACCACCAGACCTCCACTCAGATGCCCTTGCTCTTACCCCCATACAATCTTGCCTGTTTCTGGCCCTGGAATTTGTCCCCAAGGCTGCTCCTGACACAGTCTCCACCCGCCCAGCCCACCATCTGTCTCCTCGCCATCTCTGTGTGTTGAAATTTACCCCTCCAAGGACCAGCTAAAAGTCATCATCTTTAACCCACAAGGACGCCGAGCATGCAGGCACAGGTTCCCTACTGGGAAGAGGGAGATCACAGGTTCCCGTCCTCAAGATGTTCCTCGTTCGACAACACCAATGTTTCTCCATCGCTGTATGCAGGACGCTGTTCTGAGCACTGTGTACGGGACGGCCTCTGCAGGGAGGGTGCTACAGAGGAGAGGAACAAGCCTTCTTCAGAGAGGTGCAAAGTGGCAGAATGGGGGCTTGAATCCAGGCAGCGTGGTCCAGAGTAAGTCTCAAAACCACAGGCCATTTCCCAGACAGCAGAAAAGGTCATTCCAAGGCATGGAAGCCAAATTAAAACCCTTTTATAGCACACAAAGGGGCCACGAAATAAAGGGACCACAAAACAACCCTTAGCAAAGACCGAATACGACTGCCTTCTCCAGCCCTCCCTCGCAGGAAGGCATCTGAGTGGGTCTCACAGCCAGCTTGTCATTAGCGCACCTATCTGCACACCGGCTGGGGCTCTCCCTCCTGCTCCTGAGCTCCCAGGCTCCCCCGTCACAGCATTTACTCTTCTCCATGTCTGAGCTCCCCTGTCTAGGTCAAGGCAAGTCCAGCTCAGCCCGTGGCATCCCAGGCCCCAAAGCACCCAGCACTCTGAAGATGTGTCGAATGACTGGGCCAGAAGACCCCCGACCCACTCAAGGCCCTTCCACTCCTGTTCTCACTGTACTCCCACCGCGTCCTCAATGCCTAGATTCAGGAACCACTCTTAGCCCACACTTTACAGATGAACTCTATAAAATGTGACAGATGGGGACAAGAAAGGGACTAGCACCCATTAATGTTGATTCTGCACTAGGGGTTTGGAAGACTGACACGCAGAAGGTGAAGCAGCCTTCACAGCATCACATGCCCAGGAGACGGTATGGTCAGGGTCAAATCCAGGCCCATCCTGCACCAGGTCCCTCTTTAGACAGGATCAGTCAAGGCCTAGGCTGGATGACCTTTAAAGGGCTGAGAAGGACACCCCCCATATCTTCCCTATCCATCATCCTCATTGCCTTATATCCCCGCCATTAAAGATTTGGGATTCCTCTCCCATAGGAATAATCTCTGAGAGCCCACATATTCCCAAAGCTGTAACCAAAGGCAAGAATGCAGTCCAAGTGATCTGCAGAACAGATCCCTGTTCTGTCAACACCAGCCTTTGAGTTATGTGTTGTTGGCAAGGGAAGGTGAACAGAGTTTTGATGAAGGCCATATATCTCTATCAAGAGAAAAAACCCAAAGTTTCATTCAATGTTTTGTATTAAAATGTTCCACTGAGGGCATAGACATGGATTTGTCAGCAGGATATCCGTGAGACAAGGCTGTTAACACCAGAGCTGGTTAAGGAAACTACCTTAATTAGTTACACCTAGTCTGGGGCACTTTTCGGAATTCCTTCGGAAGATGGGTAATTCACCCTCCCGCCCTTAAAAGTAAAATGAAAGTTGGCCTCCTCTGCACTGGAGAGCAGTTCTTCAGAAGCTGCCCGAGGGACAGGTCTAGAACTGCACTCAGGCTAAGGCTTCTTTTCTAGTCCCTTGTCTGACAATATAATATTGCAGAACAGCCAAACTAAGGAAGATGGGAGGAAATGAAAAGGAAGACACTAACATCCATTGATGTTTATTCTAAACCAGAGGTCTGCAGATTTTATCTTATTTGAATGGCCACCTCATCTATGAGGAAATAGACTGTTATACACAGGGAGATAGAGAGGCTCCGAGAGGTTAAAAGATTTATCCAAAGCCTGGCGAATAGCAGGGTCAGAATTTGAAGTCAGATCTCTCTAACTACAGAGCTGGCCACTTTCCAGCACCACAAGCCTCCAGCTACGGAAGGAAAAGGTCTGAGCCACTACAGGTGAAGTGCCAATCTGAAATAAGACTGGATTAAGAAGCTGTGGTCCATATATACAATGGAATATTACTCAGCTATCAGAAAGAGCGAGTTCTCAACATTTGCTGCAACATGGACGGCACTGGAGGAGATAATGCTAAGTGAAATAAGTCAAGCAGAGAAAGACAATTATCATATGGTTTCTCTCATCTATGGAACATAAGAACTAGGATGATCGGTAGGGGAAGAAAGGGATAAAGAAAAGGGGGGTAATCAGAAGGGAGAATGAAACATGAGAGACTATGGACTATGAGAAGCAAACTGAAGACTTCAGAGGGGAGGGGGTGGGGGAATGGGATAGACTGATGATGGGTAGTAAGGAGGGCACGTATTGCATGGTGCACTGGGTGTTATAGGCAAGTAATGAATCATGGAACATTACATCAAAAACCAGGGATCTTCTGTTTGGTGACTAACATAATATAATAAAAAATCATTAAAAAAAAAAAAAGAATAGGAAGCTAGATTCCAGATCGTTTAGAAAGAGAACGATTACACACCTGGCTGAAGCTACACTGAATATGTAAATGATTAAAGGAAAGGCACCATACAGAACTTGAGAAGAGTTTGAAAATCTTATGGTATAAATTATTCTACCCATTAATGATTGCTTAATGATGCTATTTTTAAAATAATTAAAACGAAAATCCCTTAAGGCATCTGACACTACATAGTTACAGTCTAGATTTTGGGCCAAGTCCAGTTTGTAGTTTGGGTCACGTAAAGGAGATTGAGGAATATCCCACCAGGCAGAAATGATCATCGTAACCGTAACAGCTACCGTATGCGGTCACTAACTGCGGGTGCTTCAAACACTGCGAGTGACTGCTAGTCCCATCCATAGAGGAGAAAACGGAGTCTCAGAGAGGTACTTGCCCTGCCCAAGGCCAGATCTCAATTACCACTACATCATATCCTGCTTGTTGTTGTTGTTGTTGTTGTTTTTAAAGAGGTATCTTAAAGGAAACCTTTAATTTCACATTGCCAACCCTCGGACTGTAACGTGACAAAGATTCTTGGTCCCAGTTCCAGCCCCATCTTGTGGAGGAGGAGCCATACAGCTGCGCTAGGCAGAGCAGGTGAATCAGGCAGCAAGGCCTGGACTCAGGCACTCTAGATGCCCTGTGGTCATGCGGGCCCAGCCAAGCCACCTGACAGGACGGCGCCCCTTTCCCAGCCCTGAGGATTCTAAAGCCCTCTAGCGCTCAGATCCTGGGAGCCCATGCTTCTGCCTTCCTTCCTTTGTCTGGGAACCCCTCTGTATGCAGAGATGCCTCTAGTCTGTCCTGCTGCTCCTGTACTGGGAAGTCGGGAGGAACCCCCTCAAAGTCAGGAGACACAACTCACTCCAGAGGCTGAGGGCCCAAGGAAGGCAGAGTCTTGGAAGGGGCTCTCTGATCCTCTCTCCAGGAATTCTTGGCTGTGGATTCTCCAGGAAGCCTCCTAGAGTGGTCACCCCAACCAGGTGCACCCCTACCCCCATTCCCACCCCCCCCAGGACATATTCTGGGCTTAGTTCATTTGCGTGTCTCGGGAAGGCAGTGCGTGGATGACTCCTGCTTCTCCAGTAAGCAGGAGCTCCCCAGTACTAATTTGTCTTGATTCCCCCTCTCCCCTTTGTCTTTTTTTCCAGGCCTCAGGGATGTTCTCAGGATAGAAAAGAAAGGGGGGAAAAAAAAGATGCTAAGGCCATTGCCCTTTTTGTCTTTTTTAGAAAAAAAAAGTGGGACTTAGTGATGAAATTATTTGCAGTGCCCTGAAGGGGGGAAGGCAGAGCAGAGCAGCTCTGAAGGCACTAAAAAGAGCTGGGGAGTCAGCCGGCATTTCAAAGGACCCCAGGACCCTTGTATAACCTGGGGCAGAATAGGAATGGAAAGTCCCAATCACGACAGAAACAGAAATTCCCACAACATCAGTGTGAGGTGGGGTCTCAGGGTCAGATTTATGGCAGTGGAAATAAAATAAAATGTGATATTTATTGCCCACCTAAATTTGTGCGCGCAGCTGCCTTCCACGCTCTCCACATTTTTTCCGTCGTTGGTCAATGCGGGCTTAAGGGAAATGTAACTCATTTTAATATTTGCTTAAACCAAATAGAATATAGAAAGGAAATAAATCTGCTGCCAAGCTGTCAAGTTGTGCATTTTAAACCCAAAATAAAGGGCCTGGGGATTGTCTATGGATTGAGATTATGCACAGTTTCTGCCACGGCCCCCTGTGTTCACCTCACTAATGACACTTGGTGGAAGGTGGGGGAGAGTTTGAGCTCTCTGGGCTCAAATCCCAGCTCTGCCGCTTATTCACTGAGTGACCGTGGGCAAGGTAGTGAACCTGTCTCTGTGCCCCAACTTCCCCAGCCACGAAGTGGGAGTAATAGTGGCATGCAGCCCCTCGGGCAGAGGTGATTATTCAGTCACATGACCTGGGTGCTTACGCGGCCAGTGCCAGGCGCACACTGAAGTTACAGTGAAGGGTACCTCTTATTATTACTCGAAGTCGAGGGATTCTTATTGTCTTGAGCTCCTTACTTTCATATCACAGCCCAATAGAAGCACAGATTTTCATTTACTTGCAAATCTTCCCTTACCTCCCTGGTTCGAAGTTCCGTGTGGTCCCTATGGGTAAATGTGGCAGGCGACACGCATGTTTTAACATGAGGAGTTGGCAGGCCCAGGGGTGGTCGGTACAGAAGGAGCTGAAGCAGAGATGGTCTCTCTGTTTGGGGTGCCTGCTGCCTGCTCCACCCGGACCCTGGACTCGAGGCCACCTGCCCATAAACACACAGGCAGGCTCCCCTTTCTCCATCTGCCGGGTGGCTCACACAGACTGGCGGAGTCTAACAGGGATAGATGTGAACTTCTGCATTGGGGGTGGAACAATCAATTGGACAGGAAGAGGACAGGGGAGCGCGGCTCAGGAGAAGTTCCAGAAATGAGAAAGGGCCCCGGCTTAATGTAGGGGGTGGGGGTGGGCAGTGAGGTTTGGAACAGGCAGTGTTGCTGGACCATAGGTGGGTATGAGAGCAAAGTCCTGGGAGAAGGCAGTGTGGGTGCAGGAACCCAGGCCAGTGGTGTGATGGGGCGGTCACAACAAGGCTGCGACCCTGGCCACGCTCTCCGTGAAGAAACCTCGTCCTCTGAGATTTTACTGTCTCCTTCTGAGCACCCCCTCCCTGCTCGCCTGCAACCCTGGGGCTCCCCAGGACCCCACCCTGTGCGGGCTGTTCTCCTTACTGTCTGTACTCCGCCCGGTGACCTGGCACTACTGCCCCACGCAGGCCAGACTGACAGCCGGGCGTCTGCTCCCCTGGCTGAGCCCTGGTGACGCTCCCTACACCCCATTCACATCAGCTCCCGACTACTCTCAGCACCCCGAACCGAAGCGAACCCACACCAAATTGCCTTCTGCTTCCTCTCTCTGCTACCTTCACCTTCCCGGCCTGGGTTACTGTCATCACTGTTTGCCAGATTGCTCCAAACCTCACTCCTTTCTCAGGGGTGGGGGTGGGGGTGGGGAGAATACAGAGAGGGGGAATGTTTCTTCAAATCTGTTTGTTGAGGGGCACCTGGGTGGCTCAGTCTGTTCAGGGTTCAACTCTTGGTATCAGCTCAGGTCATGATCTCAGGGTCCTGGGATGGAGCCTGTGTTGGGCTCCGCACTCCGCTCTGAGTCTGCTTGAGGATTTCTCTCTCTCCCTCTGGTGCACTCACGCCCTCCCTCTCTCTCAAATAAACAATATCTTTAAAAAAAAATTTTTAGTTGAAATGCAAGACACATAGAGGAAAGTCCACATATTACAACCTCTACCAATTTGCCCAAAATAAACACACACACAGAACCAGCGCTCAGATCAAGAAACGGAAAAAACCCTGCCCCCCAAGCCCCTCCCACAAGGGTCACTGCTGCTTGGACCTCTAGCACCACTGTTCAGGGACCTGTCTGGTTTTTTCCCTATGTCAGTTTACGTGGTGAGATTCCCGCACAGGGTGCGATGTAACTTCCGACTGTCCCTGCTCTGTCGTGCAGTACCCCTTGAGTCCTCTCTCGTCCCTGCAGCTGGCCAGCGTTTGGTTAGTGTCCACTTGGGGCCATAGTGTGAATACTGGGTGCTGCCAGTGAACACCCGAGGACATATCCTTCGGGTGCATTTCTGCTGCGTGTCCATCGAGGTAGGAATTCCCGAGGCACACAGGAGGCAGAGAGACAGCTGCGGTCCATTCTGCCAAGAGTTTTCTGAGTGTCTGTCCCAGCGAATCCTTCCTCCCGCCTCACGGGAGAACTGTGGTCCTTGGAGCCCTTGGAGTTGTGTTTGGCTCCTCCCTCCTGCCTCCTCTCCAAGGAGCACTTATGCCCTCTGATCTGTGCTAGTTATTTTCAGGAGGCTGCTTCCCTTATGTTTCTGGTCCTGCTGGTTCTACCTGTGCAATGGGTTTTTAATCCCTCCCCCTTTCAGCCCCACTGCCTTGACCTCACTCCTGGGCTCCTCCTGTCCTCTCTGGGCCATCACCTATTACAGGCTTCCTCTGGAGCAGGTCCTGGCCACCTCCCCCCACCACGGATGCCTCACACACACCCATCAGGGGGCCACTTCCCGCTCCAGATGCCCCAAAGGCCCCAGGGCCTAAAGCAAAGTCACCAAGCCTGGATCTGTGAACACCCTGCCTGTCTCTCTGAACAGCACCTGCAGGGCTCCTGGCACGACGTATCCAGTGCTTATACACCTGATATGATCCAGGTCTCATGCCGGCCCCACCTACCTTTCTTTTTTTTTTAAAGATTTTATTTATTTATTTGACAGAGATAGAGACAGCCAGCGAGAGAGGGAACACAAGGGGGGAGTGGGAGAGGAAGAAGAAGGCTCATAGCGGAGGAGCCTGACGTGGGGCTCGATCCCAGGACTCCGGGATCACTCCCTGAGCCGAAGGCAGACGCTTAACGACTGTGCCACCCAGGCGCCCCCCCCACCTACCTTTCTGATCGCATCCCCTAAGCTCCCCTCAGGAACCCATACCAGTGGACAGCTGCCCAGGGTGCAACCAGGGAGTTGCCCAAGTATGTGTGCACCAGGCATTTGGGAGGTGCCTTCCTCTGCCTGAAATTCTTTCCCCACTGCAGGGCAGTTTTAGGCAGGGGAGGTCTAGTTCTACTCAGGGGTCCCCAGATCCCAGGGATAGCGAATGGATCCCCAGTTCCCAGCAGCTCACCATGCTCACTCAAGCATGGAATAAGATGTCCTCGTACTCACTCCCAAGTGTCTGGGAGGGACGGATGGGGCCACTGCCGGTGCGAGGAGCATTCGCCCCAATAGGACTGACTTGCAGTTTGTGCCCAGATGCTGCAGGACAGAAGCTGACACACATACCTCCCCAAACACCCAAGTGGCCACAGGTACATAAAGATTCCTGCACACCACCAGACGGCCAGCGAGGACCCCACTCTGTTAAGATGGTCTCAGAGGTTCTTGTCTGCCCGAGGCCCAGAAAAGCTGACCTGCAGGTTTGCTGCCAAGAGAGGAGCATAAGAGTCCCGCTCAGCCCCGTGGAGCCGTCAGGCTTGTACCCTTACATTATGGCAATGGGTCCAGCGGTCAGAGTCCCCTTATGGAAGCCACGGGCTCCAAAGCTATCCCCACATCTGTTTGCAGTTTATATCTTACAGGCCAGCAACACAGGCTCTATGCTTTCATGTGAGAACCCTATGAGAGAGGGACGGGTCTTCTCATTTATAGATGAAGAACAGGCGCAGAGAGGGTAAGTCATCTGTCCAAAGGCACACAGCCAGAAAGTGGCACAGTCAGAGATGAAATCCAAGTTGTCCAATGCAAAAACCTATCCTACCCCCACTGCCTCCACCCGCTCTGCCTACGGAAATCCTGCACCTCCTCCAAGATGCCTCATTATTCCCTACAAAGCAGTTCCGGATTTCCCAGTCAGAATTAATTAATCTCTCCTCTGTGCACTTCTTCTGAACTTTTATTATAGTAATTATAGCAGCCTGACTTTTATTATAATCGTTATTTACATGTCTGCCTCTCCGACTGGGCTGGGAGCTCATTAAGGGCGGAAACCTGCCAATTCTGTACCTCGAGCCCCAGGCAGGTGGGTTTGAGCACAACACAGGAATAGAATCAGCAGGACAGTGATGAAGGCCTCCCGACTGTGGCTGCATGCAGACCTTGGCTTACTTCCCCTGGCCTGCAGGTCAGGGACCAGGGGATGACAGGCTGCCTGTGGTTGTAAAAATGCAACAGGATGTTTAAAGGTCTTCAGGGCCAGAGTCTGAAGCCGCCTCTGGCTGAGGCTGTTCTGGGGGCTTCTGGAGATGTCCTAGAGACCATTTCGCTAGGCTCATCCCGTGAGTCTCTGTTTATCTTTGTTTCGTCTCCTTCTCCCCACCCATCCCAACCCTCCCCTCCTTCTCTTTCTTGCCTTTTCTCCATCTCCTTGTCCTTTCTTTCTTGTTCCTTTAACTGGACAAAATACAGAATTCAGAACCAAAATACATTTTCTATTACTTGTTGTACCAACTGCATTTTTTTTATCTGTTCCCTGCTCTAAAGAGTATATGAGTGGGATGTTTTCTACTTTACTGCTCTCTTGCTTGAAACACACACACACACACACACACACACACGCACACACACACACGCACAGGCAGAGGAAGGGAGATCAGATTTCCTTTTCCTTAAAGGATCCTCAAATAATTTTTCTGTTACTCACCCTTTTGGCTCCTGTCCCTCACCCCCACCAAAGCCGGGCACAACTTCCTGGCCTCTGGCCCATCAGCTGGCCCACACCAAAAACCCAGGAGCAGATCACAGAACATCCCTGCTTTGGACAAAAAAATCAAGGGCAGATGTGGGCCCTAGATGGCAGGGACCTGCTCTCCTGACAGAGAAGACTTGGTGAACAAACTTACTGCACCTGCAGAAAAAAGTGGTTGCTGAATCAGAAGGAGGAGCGAGGTTATTGGAAGCTGGGGTGTGGCCCTCAGCATGGCCTGGATTAGGAAGGAGAGAGGAAGGGGACTGCAGGAGCTGCAGGACATAATGATACTAGATGAATACGATGGATACGATGGATACCCACATCCGCCGGGCACCCTGAATTTGTCAGGTGCTGCCTTACGTTCTTCATATGGACTCACTCGTTGAATCCTCATGTCAGAAGTATTCTCACAACTATTATCCCCATTTTCCAGATGAGAAAGTGGAGGCACAGAGGGACTAAGGAGTTCGCCCATGGTGGCACAGCTAGTAGGCGGTGGGCCGGGTTGTCTGCACTGCAGAGCCTAAGCTTGGACTCCTTCCTGAAACTTCGAAGGCACTGGGGGCCCTGAGGTCCAGTGTGAGCTCTGCCACCTTGTTCCTGTGGACCCTGGGTAAGTCGTGGTGAGATGGGCAGGCTCTGAAGCCAACTGTGTAACCTCCCTGTGCCTCCCTGGAAAACGAGCTTCATAATTATAGAGATTTCATAAAGATTTTATGAGAATTTACTGAGGGAGTACATGCAAAGAGCTTAGGACAGTGTCTGGGCTAAAAGCCTAATGCATTGTCTGGACCCCCTTCTGTGGAGACTCCCTTTGGGGCCCTAGGCACAAGCTAGGGGCCACCTTGCTGGCTCAGTCTGAGGAGGAGGAAAAGGAAGGGGCACTTCTACTCTCAGGCAAGAGCAAGACAGATGCTACCCACTGAGTACTGACCAAGGGTCAGGTACCCTGCACAAGCCTTCTACAGTCCCTGGGTTAGAGGTACCATCATCCTATTACACGGAGGAGACACCTGAGGTTCCAAACGATGGAGCAACTTGCCCAAGGCCCATAACAGAGAATGGCCAGGCTGGGGTTGGGACCAACGTCTGTCTGACTCCAAAGCCCAGGTTTCTAATTACCACTCTAATCCCTTGGGGAGCCACGGGTCAGGCCTTGGGGCCCAGAGTCTCCCCCAGAAAGAGGGGACCGAAGGAAAGGAGGCCTCAGGGTTACTGCCTTGCTGAGCAGTCATAAACAAACTTCTTGATGTCTCTGAGTCTCAGCCACCCTGCCTGCCTGTCAGATGAAATGACGGAAGGGAATGCCCTTTGGGAAGGCTCCGGAACATTTACAACCAGGCTGCATGATAAGCACCATTATCATTGTCATGACTATTATGACTGTCCACCCAGAGTAACAGGTGGGCAGCTGTGTCCTGACTGCTCAGAACCAGCTGAGGGCAGTCTGAAAGCCAGGCTGCGACCTGGACAGAATTTCCCAAGAGGAGAGAGGAGTGGGGACTGGGCCGTCCCTGCCACTGCCCTGGAGCCCCAGGATGGACAGGAAACATCCCACCATGGCCCGTCAGACATGGGCTCTGACGTGCATGGCTCCATTAATCACCTGGACCTGTCCTCCCCTGTCCGCTCACCCCCTTAGCTGGTGTCAGGAGTGGGAGCATGGTGTCCTCCTGCTCTCCTACAGATCCACTCCGAGCCCTGCTCCTGAGGGCCTGGCCCTGTAGCCCACATGGATAGAGGATCAGGGCAGCAGGAGGGGGCAGGGAAGGGAGGGTGCTGATTCGGCAGCGGGACTCTTACGCCCTGCTCATCACTGGACTCGGTGTTTCCAGCGAGGGCAGAGAAGCTATGTCTGTCGAAGCTTCATGCACAATGCAGAGGAAAAATAATTTGATTAGGGAAGGAGGACAAGAAAGACAAGGAGAAGGAGGGTGACCTGGTTTTGCAGCTGGCTCAGCGATGTGGAAGCAGATGGGTCTGGCCCGAGTAGGGATGTTAGCAATGCACTGTGTGGGCCCAGAATGGAGTCAGGTGAGGAGATGAAATAAAGGGAGTCTGAGGTCAGCTGCATGTGACCAGTCACAGGGAGCTTCTCTTCAAGCAGAAGCAAAGCAGGCAGGAGAGCTGGGAAGGCTCACTGGAATGGGGGGAGGAGCCTGGGCAAAAGTTTACAGAGTCAGGTCCTTGAAGAACTCCCAGTCCGAGGAGGAGACACAGCCCTGCCCTCAGGGAGCCCCAGTCTGAGGGGAGACACAGCCCTGCCCTCAGGGAGCCCCAGTCTGAGGGGAGACACAGCCCTGCCTGAGGGAGCCCCAGTCTGAGTGGGGAGAAATAACTTCTGCTTTCATGGAGCCTGTAGTCCGAGAGAAGGGTCAAAGTCACCGTCTTCCCCTAAGAGAAACCCAGGACTCATATTACATACAGGTTAACCGTTACCCAAAGTCAGTGTGTGAACTTCTATGTGTTCAGGACTAAGCAGAATGAGGACTAAGAAGTGGGTGGATTTTTCCCCAGCTCCACTGAATTATGTAAATGAAAGGACAGGCCCCAAGTGAGGAGAGAGAGAGGGCTGGGTCTGCAGTGGAAACAGGGAGGAATGGGGAGGCTGGGGAAGGCCTGCTCTAGGCTGGGAAGCCCTGGGAAGTAGGTAATAGCTGGGAAACTCAAGACCAGTCCCAGGGGGCAGGAGAGTTGGCCTGGAGGGGCTCTGTCCAGGCTGCAGCTCTCACTGAGGAGCCAGAAGCAGACGGAGGCATCCCGGGGGAAGCCCTCCCTGACAGAGTGGCGAAGGCCAGTGACTCAGACTGGGTGGAGCCCCTGAGCCCGAGAACCTCACCACAGCCCTAGGCC
This sequence comes from Ailuropoda melanoleuca, assembly GCF_002007445.2. Classification (NCBI taxonomy): domain Eukaryota; kingdom Metazoa; phylum Chordata; class Mammalia; order Carnivora; family Ursidae; genus Ailuropoda; species Ailuropoda melanoleuca. The sequence goes on along the minus strand of NW_023234215.1, from coordinate 1,552,030 downwards.
AAGGTATTGCTACTGTTCGCATTAGCCAGAGGAGGAATCTGATACACAGTTTAAAAACTGTCAAAGATTAGGAAGCTAATACAGTGTAAGTTGGAATTTGGACCCACGAGATCTGATGTGGGGGTGATTCAATCTCTGTTTAATTGCTTCCAAGGTCTGGGAGCTCACTACCTTGAAAGACTGCTACTGTGAGAGCGCCTTCTCGCATCATCGAAAGCATTAGCAGAGGCACATCACCCTAGATAGCCAACACCTACGAAGGTGGTAACCAGAGCACTGAGACCAGTGTGCAGCCCAGAGAAGGTCTTCAGGAATATCTGTGGAAGGAATGTTCATCTGGTAGAATCATTTCCTCGGCACACATCCCTCACTCATGGGCCACAGCCAAAGCATAGCCACAGGCTCTAGGCACCGGTCGCAACCAAATGTGGTTTGAAAGAGCCTCAAGAATACAAACTCGAACAAGGCAATTCCTAATTCCCAAGAAACAAGTGCCAGGGGAATTAAGGGGCTACTATCAGAGCTGAGAGCCCCCTCCTCCACGAAGTATCCCTGACCACTCCAGCCCCCTTTGGACTCCCACTGTCTTCACCTCTCTCCTGGTCCTGAGCCACACCTGATGGGGATGGTTCCCGTCTCTGGGGGTGGTCCGCCTCTCCACTTGTCCGAAAGCCCCACTGGGAGGCAGAGACCCAGCACCATGCTGCTGTTCAGCCCTCAAAGAACTAGGAACAAGGGAGACTTTTTAATGTTGAAGATGGATGGACATCATTAATTGGGCAGGGGGGAGGCCGGGTCACACTACCCACCCCAACTCCTTCCACCCTCCAGCTGCAAATATGAAACCCTAGGACCGCCAGAGGTTGATGGGGGCATACAGCCCATGGAGCCCCTTCTCTCGTGCTCTATCTTCTTCCCTGTGGCTCCAGCGCCACCCTGCTCAGGCTTGAGGACTATGGATGGAAGAAACGCCCAGGTACCCCAACCTCCCCCCACACACACCCTCTCTACTCCGAGCTTTGGGTGCCAAGGGGAAGGGCTGCCTCTTTCAGTTCTTTCTTAGCTCTTCCGAGAAAGTGAAACTGAAGTAACAATGCCTGGGCATTCAATGTTTTTCGGAGGGGCAGTAAGTGAGGGGTTACCATCCTGGGGCGGCGAGGGGAGGAAAAGGGGTTGGTGTTGGTGGCGGTGATGGGAAGCCCCTGGGAACAAGTTCCCTTACTGCCAGGCCCCATGCCCTGTACTCCACAGGAGTTCTGCATGCCCCCAGCCACCCAGAACCTTCCCTGGGACTACTCAGTCCAGAGGAAAGAGCGCCCCCTCCCTGGCTCAGGATTCCTGCACCCCAGTGTGAATGATCATAGGCACAGTGGGTGCAGTTAGGTGGCGAGACAGCCTGGCTTAGGAAGGAAGCCCTCACCTCTACAGCCCTCTTTCTCTCCAGACCTCTATATTCTTCCACTGCTCATGCCTCCCAATCTCACACCCCACTCACCACAAACCCCAATCCTCTCCTCCCCCCATCACAGCTCCCACTCATCCCCAACCACACCCTTCTCAAACACAGAGGTCTCTTCTTGACAACCTGCCCCCACCGTGCACCCCATTCTTTGACTCCTTGCTGTGTCAGACCCAGAACTAGGCTAGCAGGGGGGTGCGAGGTAAGTCATGCAAGCTTCAATAGTAGATCCTGTCATTTCTTGTTCAGCACAAATTTTTGCATTAGTATCTTTTTAGAAATATTGCATTTAAAGATTATTTGTTTTAATTACCTCTAGCACCCCCTTAACTTTTGCACCCGAGGCATGCACCTCACCCCGCTCCGGCCCTGTGCGCACTCCCTGAGATTGGGAGTCTGGGGCTCCCTCAGGCTCCTCCTTCTCTAAGGACATAGGACAGCTGACAGCCAGGGCCTCCCTTTACCCTCTACCAGTCCCAGCCCCAAACCCACCACTCCTCCTGGGGAGTGACCCTCTCCTCTCTCCCCCACCCCACCTGCCCAGCTGCCCCACCTGCCTGGGCCAGGCTTCTGGGGACCGAGGCTGATGAACAGCTGTTAGCCACAGACATCTCAAGCCTTCCGAAACACAGCTCTGAGGTTGTCTTCTCTTTTCGGGGGCCACTGACCCCCATCCTGTCAACACTGCCCCAGAGGTACTATTTTCCCAACTTTAATCATCTTGATGTCTCTTCCCTGACAGCCACTGACAGGGGCTCAGTGTGAGCCAATACTAACTGTTTGGAGAACAGAGGAATAAATAAAGACAGAGAGCTCTCAGTGGTGGAGGAAACAACCACTCTCCACAGCCTTGGGAAGCTTCCAGTTTCATTTCATGCATTTATTCAGTAAAGACCTCTTGAGCACCTATTATATGCCAGGTGTTGCTCTAGGAGCTGGGGACACAGTGGGGGACCCAAGCAGAATCCCTGCCCTCAGGGTTCAGATGGGGAGGCCCAGTCCCACAGCACAGATTTCCCTCCCCCCAGACCTCACCCCTCTCCTTAGCTCATTAGCACACAATTCAGGGCTGTTGGCACTGGGGGGCCCAGGCTAATTGCCTGGCAAGTGTCTTTGTGTCTGGAGCAAAGAATAAGTGGGGATCTAAACTTCTGGGTAGGGCAGAGTGGTTTTAGATGGCTGTGGGAAGCCGGGGTCTTAGTTTGTGTCTCCTGCACTGTTCACTGTCTGTGCAGCGATTTCTGGCTCATTTCCCCACTGTGACCAAGAAAGGATAATCCTCACTCCTCACCTTCCTTCTCCATCACCTCTCTGGGAGCTGTGAGCTACCAGGAGAGGACAGACGCTGGGATGCTTGAAATCTGGCAGGTGTCTCTCAATGTAAAAAGAGCACCAGGCCCAGAGCCAGGGTTGTGTACTTGGGGCATGGCCACTGACTGTGGAGCACAGATGCTGACTTTGACTTTGGTCACAATACCAGCTCTACCACTGCCTAGCTTAAATACTCTGTGCCTCAGTTTCCTCCTTGGGCGTGTAGGGAAAATGCTACCCCACACCTGATAGTGTTACTATAAATGAAACGTTCACAACAGCCCACGGCACTTCATAAATTGATGATTATAAGCTTGCCGGGTGGCCCTGGGTGAGCCCATCCCTCCTCTAGGGATCTGGGGTTCCATGAATATAATAAGCAGGTTGAACCTAAGTTCCGTTTTGGATCCCAAGCTTTTGTAAAGCTCTGGGGCCTCTTCCCTTTGGGCCCCCGGAACCAGACCCTTGGGATCCGCTTAATCCCTCCCCCTCAGCACAGAGACCTGGAACATCTCCTTATTCCAGGGGCCCTGGCTGGGGAGGAGGAGACAACCAGAGAGATTTGAGACCATGTGGTTTTCTTTGTGGATCTGCTGTGATTGGCAGTGTGGGAAGAGAGGACGTCACCTCAAGGGGCTGCCAGCTGCCTCTGCTGTGGTATTATTGAGAGCAGAAAACACAATGGCATTTTCATTGTGCAAAGGGAAATGCAGAGCAAGGCTGTGCCTTCTGCAGAGCATTACACTCATCCCGGTGGTGGAGGGAGCATGCTGTGCTGGGGACACACCTATACTATTGCCGCAGGGGCCCCAGGAACACGGGGGGCGGGTGTCTGCAGAGCCCAGGGAGGCAAACCTCTCAGTGACAGAACAGGGCACTGCAAACTAAAGGCCTTTTCCAGCTCCCTCTTCAGGCCAAAAGGGGTCTGTCTGAGATGGCAGGAGGCCACTGGGATCAGGAAGGAATGAGATTTCTCTCCAGGGAAGGAAGAGGGCTGCTGTGAGCCCAGGGCCTATGCTGTGCCCCGGTTGCCCACTCTCTCCCCTGGCTGTACAGCAGCTGGACTGTGTGCATGCCCAGGGCTGGCACAGACATGGCTGCTCTCTAACTCTGCCACCAATGTCCCACATCGCTGGTAGAACCATCACATCTGGGCCTCTTTCTGAGCCAGGCTGTGGGGCACACCCATCCATTCAATCACTTGCCTCGTGTTCCCCAAGAGGAATTATTGGTGCTGGGCGCTGCCCCCAAAGCCAATAGCTGAGCCCAGCAAAGTGTGTCCCCGGGGGACAGCTGAGAACTCTTTAGGGTCTCTGTTCACCATCTGTCCCAGTTCCACCAAGGTGTCAAGAAGTGATAGGACCCCTGGGGGGTATTTTTGAGACCCCAGATGGAATGTGGTGGGGTTGGGGGGAATGACAGACAGACACGGAAGACCTGACAGCATGGGGGAACCCCGGGACCCTCCTCTGCCCACCCGCAGAGGGAAGATGGTGGAGAGAAGGCTCAGGGCGTGAGGCAGAGCCCAGGGAGACATGGAGCTCACTGGTGAGGTCCCAGACAGGCCAACCACAGGCGTAGGTGACAGGTCTCAGCTGCCACAAGTGGGGATGGTCTCACTTGCAGAGGATGCTGGGAAAGGGAAAGGAAAGAGGATACTGGGGCCGTGCCACGTGCAAGTACATGCCGCCACACCCAGCAGGTGTCCCCACCCTTGCAGCCCCTCACAGGGACTCCATCACACAGACCTGCACCCATGGGGACCCGAGTCCAGAGACTGGTCCTTCCAACATGCACACGCACACGTGCACGCACACACACACTCCATCTCCAGGCAGGCTGTTGTTCTGGCCCGGATGCTTGCTGCCCGCATGCTCCTGTCCATTCTAACATGTGAAGAAAGAGGACCGTGTCAGGAGGAAAGCCCACACTCTTCCGGGAGCTCCTATGCCCCTGGCCATCTTTCCAAGAGATGCAGGCTATGAGTTTTCCAATTAGGAACCCAGAGCCCTGAGAGGCGTGGTGGCAGCAGGGGGTCGTTAAGCGTGCAGCCCAGGAGGTGCTTGGTGCTGGTGAGGAGGGGGAGGGGGGGGAAGGGGGAGGAGGAGGAGGAAGGGACTGGGGGCAGCACACGGATGGGTGGGCAGGAGGCACTGCAGCGAAACACAGTGGCCACGGAAAGACTTTCAGATGGCTCTGTAACATCCGCGAAGCCTGGATCCTGGTCTCGGCCAGCAGCCCCGGGGCAGCAGAGGCTTCCTCACTTGCTTCCCTCTCAGGAGAGTGACTACCACCCAAGCCATGGCAGGCATGCTGCACGATGTGGCCTGTGAGCTGGGCTGGGTGGACAGAAGATGCTAAAAAGACCTACTCACCCTCCCTGCATCCAGCCCTGTCCCCAGCTCGATCAATGCCTTGCCTGTTTCACCAGGTGAAGCTGGCCCTGACACACCTGGTCCTCACAGTTCCACCCAGAACGCAGGTCCCTCAGGCATCTACTTGAGCCCTTCCCCAGAGGGCCAGGCTCCCCCAGCTGCTCTCTCTGCCGGGGCGGTGGGGGGGAGTCCCCTAGGGTCTCTGTGGACTCAGAAGGCACAGTAAGCTCCAGAATGAGCATAGCCACATCTTCCCACAGGGCATCTAATGTCCAAGCACCCTCTAGATGAAGGCAGGGTTGCCAAGTGAATGAGTTCTAGGGATCAGGGCACTAACGCCCATTCCCCCATCCTGCCACTTAGATGACCCATCTGCAAAATGGGCCGCAAACCCTTTGCAAATAAGTGATTGGGACTGATGACTTCTAGAACCCCTACCAGCTTTAAACGCTGGGATACTCTGGATTAATTTTGCGTGGTGCATCTTCAGACGTTATCAGGCACATTGAAAAGACCACACATCTGTTCCTCTCCGATGCACGGACATCTCCCTGGCTTATTCCGTCCCTGCCCATCAGCACAGAGCCCAGAGAGACCGTCATCCCTCTTGTTCTGATTTCCCTGCTTACACCAGTCTCATAAATCCTTTCTGGATGAAGTCTGGGGCACCTGCATGTTATGCATACACATCTATGTGTACGTGCCTCTCTCATTGCTGCCAGAAATCATTAGCTAGGTTTTTGGCAGCTGAGTCATATTCTTGGCTTCCATTCAGCTCTGGTCCATGCACACCCAGGTGTCTTGCACATCTGTATCCTCCCCACCCCTATGTCTCACTATCCCCATCCTAGCTCCGCTGTCCTCTCTCTCCTCCTCCCTCTACTCACCTAGGGAAACAAGCTGTGGGAAAACAAGACTGTGATTTTTCATCGTGTTTATAAATCTCTTAAGCTCTGCACAGTGCTTTTTTCCAGCTCAAAGGCTAGCTGGAATGTTGCTGTTTTTGCAGAGAAAATCAAAGGAAAGGGATTATAATTATGGGTCAAACCCTGAGCGGAAAGCAGATGCAGGTGTTGGGGGCTTCCCTTGCTCGGGAGTCTTTTGTATCAGCAAAGAGCCAGGCATCCAAGAGGCGTGCTGTAAAGGGACTCGACCTGGGTTTTTGCCTCTTTTGGTGCCCTCCGTCTTGCCCTCCTGAAATGCCAGGCTCCACTGAGTGTCTCCTGTCCTTGTCCTTGGTGTAGCAAATGCTTGCAGCCAGGTTGTAAACACTCAGTTCGGGAGCCACAGAAGACCTAGGCCCGGCACGCTCATCCCGGAGAAGCAATCTGCTGGCCCCCACCTTGACTTCCAGGGGCCGGCAAGGACAACCCCCACCCACTGCCATCCCCACCCTGAATTGCGAGGCGATCCACTGTCTCTTGTTGGAGGATGCGACCAGCCAGTTCTATCCAAGCTTGGAAGTACCTATCCAATCAGGCAAGCTGGGAGAAAGAAGAAAGAAATGGGAGGGGAGAGAAACTGGAATTGTCCTCAGGTGGAGTTCATGCCCTCCTTCCCTACAAGCCCAGCCGACAGGCCTGACCCATGGAAGTCTACAGAACAGCTCCTCCATCCTCATTAACACCAGACCTGAAAGTCCCACCCGAGGCTGACTTGTTGAGACCTGTTCTTGTCTTATTATTTAAAACAACAGTCCGAGTCCCCTTGAGGCGGAAATCAAAGTCCCAGGCCTGGCATTCCTGTGGCTGAGCATTTTGGGGTGGATTTGAGCCACATATAATCCTTTGTTTCCGCAGAGGGCCACTCGTTCTTGTCCCCCAAAGGTCTGTGGGCCCAGATCTCCCCCTCCCAAGCCCTAGATTCAGACCTCAGAGCGGGAGAGAGCTAGGAAGTCATCTGCTCCGGTGGTTTCCCCTGACAAACAAGGAGGAAGGAAACTGGTCCGAGCTGATGCCTGCCCCCTGTCCTCCTCTTCAAAAACCCAGCCAGCCAGCTTGAAGGGATGGCTCATCTCCCTGGGTCCAGCAGAACTGAGAATAAGCTGCATGTTCATGGTGCAGAGAAAGTGGTACGGCCCAAGATGACAAGTCCCAGCTCCGTGCTGGCTCCAAGGTGACCTCAAGAAAGTCACCTCCCCTCTTTGGATCCCAAATCTGAATCTTTATGAGGGGATAGAGCAAATGGGTGACAGGGTCTTTGCAGCTGTGAGAAGTTTGGATATGTTAACTGGACAAGAGCTGTCACCAGAGCAGTGGATGTTGGGGGGATGGGTAGCCTGAAAAACACAGGGTTGTGAATTCAAATCCTCCTCTCCCATTTACTAGCAGATGGTCCAGGGTAAGTTACTTTTCATCTCTGAGCCTAAGTTCCTGTACTGTAAACTGGGGGTAAGAAGAGCACCCACCTCATGGGACAGTTGTGGCATCAAATGTACTAATTCATTCACAATGCTTTGCTCAGGGCCTGGCACAGAGTTAAGTGCTGAATAAATGGTATTATTTTTTATTCTATTGGAAATTGACCAGATAGCAAGGAGCCTAGTCCTTTAATTCTGAAGAACTGAACAGTGTGGGGCTCGGGGAGCACCACGAAGTTGGGGTCCCTAGACAGGGCAGGGCACTCAAGGGCTGTGGCCTCTGCAAGACAACTGGGTTATGTGTAATGCAGAGCCCAGCAGCCCCAGCCTCACTGCACTGCAACAACGTGCCTGGGCAAGGAAGGGAGAGCACCTTCATTGGAAACAAATTGATTGAATGATTTGTATTCCCCCATCTTCCACACGCTGGCACTGGGGCAACCCACAGAGCATGCTAAGTGGGTTACTGTCTGCGGTGGCATGGAGACTGAGGGGACAGAAGGGAAAGGAGAGAAAGAGACATATAGAAGGGGCCCCAGGAGGAGTGGGGGAGGTGGGAAAGAGGAAGGTGGGAGGGAAAAGAGAGAAGGTAAGGGGGAGAATAAGGTAAAACAGGAGAAAGGAAGAGGATGGACAGGGAAGGGCAGGGGGTGAGAGGGGAGGAAGCGTGGCCCAGGACCTGGGTTCTTTTTTTTTTTTTTAAGATTTTATTTATTTATTCGACAGAGATAGAGACAGCCAGTGAGAGAGGGAACAAGCAGGGGGAGTGGGAGAGGAAGAAGCAGGCTCATAGCGGAGGAGCCTGATGTGGGGCTCGATCCCATAACGCCGGGATCACGCCCTGAGCTGAAGGCAGACGCTTAACTGCTGTGCCACCCAGGCGCCCCAGGACCTGGGTTCTTGAGTTGAAATGCTAACTCTGGCACCACTCAAGAGTTCTACAAACACCCTCCAGCCTGCAAATGAGAGCTATTTTAAAATGTAAGCTCTGAGAGGGTAGGGACTCTTGTTACCGCACTTTTTCCTTTTCTTTTTCTTTCAGCTTTGTCTCTTGAAGTCCTGGAATTGCACCTGCCCAGGAGCCCATTCAATAACTACTTGTTGAATGAAAATATTTCAGTGCAGAGAATCAGCTAGCAGGTTGTAGCCTGGTGGCTCCCATGGGTTCTGCCTGCACTTGAGGGCGGTGCGGGGCGACTCCGGGGAATCTTAATGGCTGAGTTCGAGGATCACAGCTTGGCTGCAGAAGGAGAGGAGGACTGAGAGAAGGGAGTAGAGAAATTTCCACAGAACAGCCCATGGTCCTTAGGGGATGGGTGGTTGTGCTGGCAGGCAGCAGGAGAGGGCAGCACAGAGGCAGGCCCTTGACCTTCACTGAGGATGTGGCTCTGATGTGTCCACTGGGTCCTAAAGGTATGGCACATTCCAAAGGGCTTGTGCCAAACCAGGTACATCATAACTCATCCTACCTGTGAAAGACGGCAGAGCTATTAACCCCAATGACCTGAGGATAGGACCCCAAGCCGCCCTGCAGCGTCGGCACACCTCCCTCCTCCTGACAGCTAGACTCAGGTTCATTAAGGACCCAGGTGAGTAGCCAGGCACAAGTTCATAAGCCACCTCCTGGCCAACACTAGGGGGCAGCTCAGCAGAGCCCCTGAAGACATGCCTTCATTGGCTTGGCCAATTCTTGTCATACAGACCAGATGAAAAGGTGGCACTTACCAGCTTTAGAGCTGGATTCAAACCCTGCCTCTGCAGCTTCCAAGCCAGGCCACCCAAGCCACTCAGTACATGGTAAGAGCTGATGTCAATTATTGAGTGTTTGCTCTGTTCCAGGCACTGTTCCAAGTGTTTTGCATCTATGTTTACTACCTTATGTGGCAGGTACTACTGTTATCCCATTTTTCAAAGAAGGAAACTGAGGCACAGAGAGATGACCCAACAGGCAGAGTCAAGAGTAAATGGTAGCATCAGGATTTGAACCCAGCGGTCGGCCTGCACATCCCTGGCTCTTAATTTCGACATCATTTACTTGCATAAACTTTTCTTAAAGTAATCGCTACACCCAATGGAGGGCTTGAACTCATGACCCCAAGATCAAGAGCCAGCCAGGTGGCCCTCTCCATCTCTTATTTAATCTTTAAATTAAATAAGAGTTCCCCCTTTCTCAAATGAGGCTTGTAATAGTATCTTCTTCCTAGAATTAGTGAGCATTTGAAATAACATATACTAAGTACTTGGTAGAGTAGGAATTCCATAAACTGCAGCTACTGCATGTTATAGATTGAAGAGTGTATTCCCATGGTAGAAAAATGGCAATAAAGCAAATCATGATTAATTTCAGTAAGCCGGCTCCAAACCATGGTGATGTTCCTACCTCATAATACTTTATCTATTATACTATTTAGCTTATTATGTCTTTGTCACCTTCGTTTCCCCTCCAGGTCTACCATCCAGGAGACTGGTCCTTGTGTTCCTCATCAATGGCCACCATGCTGGCCACCTTCTGCTTTCCTTACTGGCAGGTCAGCAGGGAAGGCAAAAGGAGATGAAAGGGAGGTGGGAGAGTGGGTTCAGGTTACTTATCACCCCTTCCCACCCCCAACACACACAGCTCCCTCCCTGTGAGTCTGGTTATGACCTTCAGGCAGAGTTGACAGCTCCTGTTGGGCAACCATCTGGAGCTCACATGCTCTCTGGGTTTCAGGAATTACCCCTTCCCTTCACTCCTTCAAGTTTAAGGATGGCAATAGCTCCCCACTATCACTAGTCCCATGGTATTACCGCACGATCCCTATAGCTTCCTCATGTCACGTCCCCAACTTTGCCAATAGTTCCTTTTTAAATATCCCATTTGAGTGTGCCTTCTGTTTCCTATGGCATCCTGACCAATATGCAGCTTCAACTAGAAAGCCAGAAAGCATCATTTTCATTGAAGTCTGGCAGACTTTGGGTCAAATCTCATTCTAATATTTACCAGTCATGCGCCTTAGGTAAGAACTTCCATTTTCTCATCTATTTTTACATGGGAGTAAAATTAGGGGTAAAAATAATACCTACCTTATAGGTTATTTTGATCCAGTGTACACAGCAGGATCCCATAAATGGAAGCCATCAGAATTATTAGCATCATATTTATATCAGGAGCATGTATGGCCATCTTCCCAAAAGCCTCTGATTTTAGTTTGAGGGAAGCTATGTATTTCTAGAAAGTTGACTCCACCCCCCTCATCCCAACCCACACCATTCCAATGGCTGCATTTAATTCCAGAGGTCCCAGTAATAGGTTACAAGAGAAGCATAAGACCCAAGCAGGTCTAATCAGAGTGTGACTCAGAACTCCTTCCAAGACTGCTGGGAGAATGTTTTCTTTCTCCTTCTAGATGGCCTGCTCTGTGGACACACAATCATCTTGCTACCCTGACAAAGTCCAGCCTGAAAGCAAAGCCAACTCAAAGAGAGCAGGGAAATGAAGCCAGACTCTGGTGAATCCATGCCTGGAGTCCACCCCACTTTCTTGTGACTCAAGCCAATAACATTCATTTTTAGAAGTCAGATCAAATTAGGTTTTTGTCTACTTGTAATCAATTGCATTCAAGGGATTGAGACTTTGTACCTGGAATGGGATGTTGATGTCACTTACCTGATAATGTCAGGCAGGGTGTACGCATCAAGCCAAAGAGACAGGCTGGCAAACAATCAAGTGTGGCCATCCAGGGAGGGCCACCATGGTCTGCAGCTTGCACACTCCTGGGGGCACCACTGACATTCATGGCCATTACAGATTTGTATCTTTACAAGTCAACTGTCTAGCAAACGGCAGTAAAGTACTTGAGAAGGGGAATGCTCTTATTAACTGGCACAAAGATGTCAACTGCTCTAGCAGCAGGGCTGTCACTCCCCATGTGGCAGACAGGAAACACGGCAGATGCAACAGCAAGGATAGGGTTAAACGGTGCCCCTCTCCTCAGGCTGCAGCCCTGGGGCCTGATGAGGTGCTGGTAGGTAAAATGAATTTAAGATGTTGGAATACACTGACTACTTTTTGTGCCTTCAATAAAGTGTAAGGTCCTACAATGCAAAGATAACCTTTGGTTTGAGGTAGCCCACTGAGAACCGGGGCTGGGGGGGTGGAATATATATATACATATATATTTGAATTTGCTAAGAGAGGATGCCACCTTTGGTTTGTAATCCAGATTTCCTGAGATTATGGTAATCTGGAGCCTAGCAGAGGGAAAAATGATGCTGTAGGGGGTGAGCAAGTAAGTAATAGAGAAGCATAATGGAACATAAAATGGGTATCAGCAGGAAGTCTGAACCCCCTGACCACACACAAATAAACTCCCTTCCTGGCATGAAGACAATCCTTCTTTGTGGCAAGGGTGCAGCTGAGATGTAGCCAGTGAGAAAAGGGCAGATCAGTGGTGTGTCTCTATCCCGAGGAGGAGGCCCCTGGGAGGCACAGCATGGAAGCAGAACTAGGACATTGAGGGCCAGGGAATGAGCAGAGCAAGATGGAGACGATTTTCAGTCTTAAGACTGACTCAGCAATATCTCTTGGCCACTGTTATTGGCACATGGTATTGACTGGGAAGTAAACAGACTGGAAATCTAAGGTCTTCAGAGAGAGAGAGTTATATTGTCAAGTCTGGCTGGTAATGGCCTTTGATTGCTTAAACCTTAAGGCAGTGCCCAAATTCCCAGCCTTGTCTAACAGGGAGCAACTGCTATAGCAGGTGCAGAAGAGAAGTGTTCTGCAGTGACCACCTCACAGGGGTCTGGAGAGGTGAATGGACAAGGAAGCCCCCCACCCCCCAATGACCAACCAAGGAAGGCACGCATGGCCAGAAATGAATTCTCTAGACCACAGACCAGTGACCACCATGTGGCTTTCCAATTTTACTCTTTCCAACCTGAAGGTGTATGGGTTTTTTTGCAATTTTTTTTTTAATTTTTGCAATTCTCCTATTCTCTCTCCACTGATGCATATTAGGTGTGTTGAGGTATAGATAGCTTCCCATTTAACAGATCAGAGCCTGAAACATCAGGAGTCTTATCTGGATAGGATGAAGAGGGCACGCAGCACTAGAGATGCTGGACGGGGAGCCGTAAGCTGCAGCTGGGTGTGAAGTGACACATGGTATGTGTGGGGGTGTTTTTGAAACTACGCATGTCATACAAGTGTGGATGCTGCAGCTAAAGAGGCAGGACTGTGGTGGACATTAGCACTGCCTTCCAGAGTCCATGATAAAAGCTCCCAATTTCCGTGTAGGATCTCTGTGGGGCTGAGGAAGCTGATTTCAATCTCCAGCTCTAGGGTGGAGCCTGTGTGTGACACCAGGCAAGTTAGTGATGGTTCTTGACCCAAGTCACAAAGACCAGTTCTCAAGGAACTTTCTATCCAATTCAGTCCATTAAAAGTGCCTCTTGGAGACAAAGCCCCCAGTAAGAGGTAATTACAGAGGCCAAGTGCATGCCAGTCACTGTTCTAGGCATTTGTGGATACTGTAAAGAACAACAGAGACACGGTTCTTGCCCTCCAAAAATCCACATCCTTCAAGAAATCACATGGTATGCAGAGGTGAGGCCAGGAAGGAAGTCAGTGGAGGAGGACAATGCCAGCACACAGAGGACAGGACACCAAGAGCCCATGAGAAATGGAGCCTGAGTCTTGTTCAAGCTGATCCTGAAGTCCACATTACCGCCCAGCTTTCCAAACACATAAACCGTGAAACATCCTCCATTGTTTTACCTAGTTTCCATGCTTGGTATTTAAAAGATGCTCTATGTATGAATCTCTCAAGCTCAGTCCACTTCTTTGGATCCCATGCAGCACCTAACCCACTGACAGGAGCAGAGACTGTGACTTGTAATGTGTATTGGGTGAAGAAACCAATCTAGACGACCACAAAACGTGAGCAGACGTGGCTGCAGAGGACTGACTGTAGCACAGAGCCAGAGAGACCACCATGCTAAGACTGGAAACGTGTGGTGAGGCTAGCAATGGAGGGTCATGGAGGAACTAACAGAGCATTCTCAGTAAGAACCGTGGAATGTTTTATAAAAGTTTCTCTGATCAGTTCTGACATGCAAATATGACAGAATCGATTAAGAAAAGATCAGAGGTAGAAGGAGGAGGATTCTAGTTCATGAAGTTCAAGCCACGCACTTGACTGATGGGAAACTGAAGATGAAAGACAAGACAAGAAAGATCCCCAAGTCCATTCAGACAGGTGAGATGCACACCAGTCCCACACTGTTCCCACTCTGGGGGCCCCTGGCTCTTTGTCCCATCCTTGAGCACAATGGTTCCCAAAGTGTGGTCTCCAACCTGCCTCTCAGCATCACCTGGGAAACTTTTAGTGATGCAAATTCTCTTGGGTCTCACCCCAGACTTTCTGAATCAGAAACTGAAGTGGGCCCAGCAATCCCGGTTTGACTTAGCCCTCCAAGTGATCCTGATGAATTCTCAATCCGGAGAACCACCCTTCTGGAATGGTGGTGCTCAAATCTTAATGTGCACACAAGTTCCCAGGGGCTTTTATTAAACTGCCAATTCAAATTTCGTAGGTCTGGGGTAGGGCCCAAGAATCTTCATTTGTGACTAGTTCCCAGGCGATACCAAGGCTGCTGGCCATGGCCCACGGTTCAAGGAGCAGTGCTGTGTAGATTAGAATGTCATCGTGCATCTGTCCCCTCACCTGTGGACACCGCATAAACATAGCTGAACAGACACAATCTCGTGGGACTCAAAAAAGTAAAGTCCCAGAGAAATACCACATCATGAAAAAAAGATATATTTATAGCTAAATCATTAGATCATGCAGAAATAAAACCTAGGTCTCAAACCTTACTTTTCTTTCTTGCTGAAAAAAATTTTTTTTGTTATAAAAGTAATATCATTAAAAGATTTTTAGAAAAGGAAAGGAAGAAAAACACTCATACTCCAATCACCCTGGCTCAGCAACTATTTTTTTTATATTTGCATAATCCTCCCAATCTTGGCTCACAAGTATCCTTAAAAAAACCAAAAAAAAAAAAAAAACCACAAAAAAACTAAAAGCACGTCCTATCATGTACTCGGGGGTTTTCTTGACTAGAATAACTCTGTACGGGAGTGCTCTAATTCTAGCCCCATTTAATCTTAATCAGTAAAAACTCACACTTAATCACTTCATTAACATCCTTAGCCGGTCAACAGTTAGTTAATGCTACACTGTCTTGAATGTGCACTGATACGTTCCTGGTTCTTAGGGCAGGTGTGTGCCCTCGGCTCTGTGTTTTCTTCCAGCAACCGTCCACCTCCCTTCTCATTCACTTTCCTCTGCCTCTTAGGTTCCTCCATCACTTCTAGTTCCAAACTCAACCCCATCCCTAGGAGAAAGAAGCCCATCCTTCCCATCTCTGCCACCTGACTCTGTAGAGATACGTGGCTAAGGTAAGTATCAAGCAATGTAGGTCGAATAAACAAAGCAATTAGGAGTTCAAGACACCCTATTATTATTTTTTTTTATATAATCAGCAAAGCCTACACAGAGGGGGAAAAAAAACCCAATATATGATTACACCGTTGAGGGGTTTTCAAGCAGCACTGGAAACGGAGTCCCATCGAAGGAAAGCCTGACGTGGCCCAAGTCAGGGAAGCATCACACACACACAGACACACACACACACAGGACATCCGGGTAAGTTCAGGACCTGGGGACGCTCCATCCCTGACCAGGAAAGCACTTTCCCAATGGTGTCCTGGACCAGAAGCCTGCGAGAGTGGTGAGCCCAGCACACGGTAAAGGCTCACAACACCGAATACGTGAGTGGACATCGGAGTGGCCAGGAGACAACTGTATGCCATTGAGTGATTTAGACGAGCTGCTTACACGTATGTGGGCTCTGTAAGTGGCCTCAGGTGGGGGGTGCGGGTGCCAGGTGAACCGCAGGGTGGGACCACGCCGTGCTGCTTTCTGGCAGGCAGTGGCGGACAGAGGCAGACGAGGACACTGGCTATGCTTCTCCCTCTCAGGTCCGGGTGGGTTCTACTTGGGGCCACAGACGTCCCTCTGCCACGGACACTGTTGCTCAGGGACCCAGAGAGCCTTTGTCTCTCCCGTGGCTTCAGGCAGGCCTCTCCTGTCTTGGCTGACTTTTCCTAGTCTTCAAAAAGTATGTTCCCCTCCACCACCCTCTCTCCCCAACCTGCCTATGCACTGGGGGCCCTCCGTTCCCACCCCCTGGGGATCAGGGCTTTCTAACCCCTTTTCCCTGCTCCCCTCCCAAGAGGACTGTGGGATATACAAAAGCAGAAGGCAGTTTGCCAAAGAACAGGATGCCCAGAGGTCTGGGTCGGAGATGTAAGTGGACCCAGGATACCATACATGAGCTCACCTCCGTTGTGGAGGCCTCTGTCCAACGGACCAACCTCATACCCTCCGGAGGCTCTTCTCTCCTTGGGCCTTTCAGAACCACTGAAAGGTGCCACTGAGGAATAAGCTAGAATCCAAGGTGCACAGAGGGATGAGTACACGGACAGATGGATGCATGGGATAGATGGATGGGTGGGCCGATGAATGGGGTGGGGGATGGTGTGAATGTGTAGAGGGATACATAAATGCATAGGCAGACAGACAAAATGATAGGAGGCAGCCTGGATGGACACACTGACAGGAAGCAGAAAGGTCCCAAGGAAACAGATGATTATTTTTATTCTTTTCTTTGCCTGTTTTCCAACAGCAACCATTAATTCAAGGTAAAGTGGACCCAACAATTGCTCAGCCCTCCAGACCATCGCTTTGTAACCGGGCTGCCAAATCATAATCACAGCTTCATAAACCACTGGCTGTTTAAACTAAAATGAGACCCCCTTTTACAGATGAGCAAACTGAGGCCCAAGGAGGTCAGCCCATATGCCTGAAGTCTCAAACACTGTTATTTTATGCTTTTGTTTTTTAATCTCTCTGTTTCTCTCTCTGTCTCTGCCTCCCTCCGCCCCCCTTCTTCTCCCTGAAAAATGCCTCTTGTCCTGACTTTCACCTACATATCTTTCGAGTATCTTTTATCTCTGCCCCAGCCAGCTTCTTGGTTAAAAGTCACCCCATAGTAAATCAACCTACGAGCTCAGTGGTTTCCACAGCCAAAGCAGGAGGTGAGGCCGACATTCTGTTTCTAATAAAGCCACTTTCAATAATGTATAATTAATTATAATGGATAAAAAAGGCCTTTTCCTTGCATGCTGGTGGAAAGTTCTTTCTGACATCTAACATAACTCCATCCTTCTTTACAGTTGATTAAATAATTTCCCCATTCTTTTTTCCCTGGGAATGTAAGGCACTGTCTTTGCCAACTTCAGAAAGGCCTGTACAGTTCAATGCATTCTGCAGGGTGGGGACGGGGGTGGGGGTGGGGGTGCTCTCCTGCTAGCTCCTCCTCATTGGGGCTGAGGAGGAGGCTGGGCGGGAGATGAGCTCACCCACCGGTAAGGAGGTGGGAGCCCCTGCTCCTTCTCCCACACACACACATGAAACTGAGCCGGCAGGATGCAGGAAACCTTTCTCAGAGTATTGATCACAGAGGGATGGGTGGCAGGCCACTGATGGGCTGTCTGGGCCCCATCCGGGAGGTAAGAGCCAGATACAGTAGCAAGGAGGGCGTCTGGAGCAACTGGAATTGTGAGAGCAATCCTGTGTTCCCAGTCCCATATCCACATTCCCTGGACTGCTTCTCTCCCATCCTGCCAAGGGCCTCAGAAACTTCCCCCCTGGCAGGAAGCCTCCTTGTACTGAATAGACGGGAGTCAGCTGTGATTCTGCTCCAGCCCTCTCTACCCTGACTTGAATCTCTGCCACCAAGAACCCACCCCACCTACACATATCTCTGACATGCGTCCTGCCCACGTAGCTGCTTGCCTGGCCTGGACTGCTTTCCTGTGCTACGTCTGTACGTCTTTCTCCCCTGCTGACCTCCATGTCATCTCGCCTGGGAGGTCCCAGAGGGCAAGAGGCATAATCAAAATCAGAATAACCCTAAAAATAATAATACACTGAGAAAGGACTCTGTTCCAGGCTCTATGGCACATGTGTTCTAGGCACCTCGACTCTGTCAGCAGACCTGCTCTCCTCGGGCTCTACCCACCCCACCCACCTGAGCCACCTGGAAAGGGTCTCCCCAGCTGGAGGGTCTAGTATTGGCCCAGTGGCTCTAACTTGGGGGTCAGGGAGCCTGGGAGGAGCCATGGGCACTGGAGGGAGGGCCCTCCTCGATGTGTGCCTGGGCTGCGTGGCCGGCTTTCTTGTCTAGCACTTCCGTGACAGCAAGGACCCAGTCCTGTATGAACTCAGGCCCTTGTCTGGGGCCTGACACCCTGACAGGCCCCTCTTGCCCTTGGTCAAGAGCCCTTCTACCCAAAAGGACTAACGTCCTCTGAAGCTGGGCCAAAGGAGCAGAGCAGCGGGGAGAAGACACAGAGCCCAGCACTCTTCTGAAAGAGGGAGAGCAGGGGGACGGGGGTGACCATTCTCACAGGGTGCTGTCACCCACGCCCCAATTCTGCAGGACTTTCCACCAGTACAGACATTCAGAGGCTACAGTCTTGTCCTTAGGATGGTGGGTTTTTTCAGAAGAGAGAAAGTGGGAACTAGATCCCAGTCTCTCTCTTACACACGCATACACACACACACAGGCACCTACTCAGGCCCAGGGACCTCTTTGGAATGGGTGATTTCTTGGGACTCACGTCCTCCTCTCTGAGTGCTTCCAGGTCTGGCCCAGGCCCAGAATTCCTGAGGCCAAGGCCATCAAGGCTTGAATCTCTGAAGATACAATTCCAGTTCAGATCTTGCTCAAGGTATGCTTCCATGTGCCTAACCTATGTCACCCCAGCCTGAGAGCTCCTTAATAAGCAGAGACACAATAATAAGCAGGATCCCAGGCAGCACTCAGCTGTCAGCTGCCTCCCTGGTCTCCCAGCCCCCCAGCTTCAGGTCTCACAGCCCATCTGCCTTCCTGCTAGCCTTCCATGCTAGAGCCAGCCCGCACACCGGTACAAGCTGGGATAGGGCAGCTGTGAGCTCGTGATGGAGGGTGTCACACCATTCATCAAACCCTCCTTCCTTCTGGGGTGAGGCCCCCAGGGACTTAGCACATGTCTGATCTTTTGCAGGCTCGAAGGAAGCTGAGGACACGAGCCTGCCCTCAAAGAAGAAATGATGTCATGGCTCTCTCGAAGAAATGACACAGACAAAGCAGGAAAGGGAAAGCAGCAGAGGTGGGGGGGTTCAGAGAAGGGGTAAGGATGGTGGCTGCCACTGCTGACCTTCACCCTGGGAGAGCCACAAGGAGACAAGACCCCCAGGCAAGGCTCCAAGGAGGCCTTGGGTTCAGGGACAGGCCTTGGCCTTGAAGGCCCAGTTGGAGCTCTGAAAGCAAAGATGAGAGTGCGGTGTGCCCAGTGAAAGATGGGCAGCAGAGGAGCCATGGCTGGGAGCCAAGCCATCACATCAGGGCTGATCCTACACACCATGAGTAAGTCTACAGATCCCGGCTCTGCTGTGTGACCTTGGGCCAGTTACTTAGCCTTTCTGTGCCTTATCTATAAAATGAGAATGAGATCTGCTTCATAAGATCCTTGTGAGGTTTAGGTGAGTGAATATTTGCAAAGCTTTTACAAGAGCGCTTGGCACACAGTACGGGCGATGTGAGAGATGATTATCGTTGATATTGATGATGACGACGTTGTATCATTGCCTAGAAGTCTTTTCTATATTTTGGGCAACGATTCACTTGCCCATTTCCCTGGAAGGAGTAACAGGTTCCAGCGGTGAGCAGTGGAGACCACTGATGGGGGGCCGTGTGCCTCCTTCACCCCACATGAAGAGGTGGAGGAGAGGAGGTGCTTCCAGCAGATGGGTGGTTTCTGGGTTTCCTGGGCCTGAGTAAGCTGAGGTCCCCAGAGAAGCTGTTTGGATCACCCAGAGGGACCCTTCAATAGCACACCTCCTTCAGCCCCTGTGGATCTGGACAGCAGTGGCTGGCCTGCAGCCTGGGAACTGGAGGAAGTCAGCTCACACCCTCAGCCCTCCCAAAGGGACAGTGCACTGATTCTCTTCTGGTCTGGCCAGCTCATGGCCACTGGACAGCCAGGACTTCCTTCCACTGGACTGTTGAAAGCCTGGGCCACTGCTAAGGGTCTGCCCCTTCCTTCTCCAGTCCCACCCCAGCTGCAAGGAGGGGTCTACACTGGGGTGGGCAATGAGTGTAGCTGCTTGGCTCATGTGGGGTTTAGGTGGTCAGTGAGCTGAGCTTGGGAGGTAAGCAAGACACAGGAGGGTGAGGACGGGAGAGAAGCCCTCCTTCTGAATGGGGAAGAAGGTCCCTGACTTTGTGGAGTTTGGGGTCTAGCAGAGGAAGGCAAGAACTATCCTGATAGAATCATTAAATTTATTAGTATTATTTTTTTAAAGATTTTATTTATTTATTTGACAGAGAGAGACAGCCAGTGAGAGAGGGAACACAACCAGGGGGAGTGGGAGAGGAAGAAGCAGGCTCCTAGCGGAGGAGCCCAATGTGGGGCTCGATCCCAGAACGCTGAGATCAAGCCCTGAGCCGAAGGCAGACGCTTAACCGCTGTGCCACCCAGGCACCCCTGAATTTATTAGTATTATTAATAACAGCTCTTACTTCTATTACTACAGAGCTCCTACTCTCGTTATTCTAAGCACTTGCATCGGGTCGTTCAATCCCCGTAAAACCCACTATGAGGTGGGGAATGTCATTAGCCCCTCGATTTTGCAGATGAAGACCGGGCATGGAGGAGTTGTATCAGAGGCAGCAGTCAGAGGCAGCTCAGGGACCACTGGCCAGGCTGCGCCGTGACCCAGCACTGGGCACCATGACCCTGCACTGTGCGGGGAAACAGAGCGTGCCAGCAGCACACCCCCCACCGCGCCCTGCCTGGAGTGCCGGCATCAGGGTGAAGGATGGCGGGAGGCTGGCTGGGAAGGCGGCCCGCGGGAGCGACTTTGGAAGACAATAAGGATTAATGGGGACACGGAAAGGAGCATATGTCGGGGTGCAGATACAAGCAGGAAAGCGTGTCAAGACGGTGAGAGATGAAGCCACTGTTATGGTGGGGGTGGGGTGGATGGCAGGTGGGTGGGGGCGAGGGAGTGCTCCTCTGTCCTCCTGCATTTGTCAAGTGTGGATGGGAGCTGGCAGCCTGGGAGGATCAGCTTCTAACCGCTTCTCCTGCGGAGAGCAGGGCTGGGAGGCTTCCTGATGATGCTGTAAATCAGGGCTCCTAAGTAAACCCATTACTTTGCCTCCAGCACTCAGTCTATTGCCCGATGCCACCATTTGAGCCGTTACTCGAATTTAGTTTATGACTCCCACCACTGTAAATCCTGACTACAGCAGCAACAACCCCTCACCCTGGGACTCCTTGACCTGGCTGGGACCATCCCAGTCTAGAGCTCCGAGAGCCTGTCCCAGCCTGGCCAGGCCTGGGGTGGAGTGGAGAGAGTGGGAAGCGAAGAGGTAGAGAGGGGGAAGGTGGTACTTAGCCCCTCCTGTAATACCCAGACTTTTGACCCTGATAAGGACCTGCCTCTGAGATCCAAGGCAGGGACAGAGATCCCAGAGAGGCCAGGAGGTCTGGGACTCAAACCTGCCCCTCCCCCAGGTTTGTCCTGCCCTTGCTGCTAACTCCACCCCTGCCCCCAGCACCTCCCCAAACTGAGCAGCATTGACTCTGCCCCTCTGACCCCGCAGACCCCCACCTCCCCATCCTGGGCAGGCTCCCTGAGTCCTGTTCATGAATCCTGAATCCTGGTTTCTCCCTCTCTGCCATTCTTCCAAGTCCCACCTACGTGGAAACAGCTGGTATACAAAGGCCAGCCTCCTTCCCTCTTCCATTTGCCAGGCACAGTCCTGACTTGACCCTCCCCACACCAAGGACAGTTTTCACCATCTGTGTGCACACATCGCCCCCCAATCCCCCACCGCCAGATCACCAGCTCTTGGAGACCAGGGGAGTGTCTCCATCTCTGCATTGTCCCAGTTAGCGCTGGACGCCGCGCTCAGAGGAAGCTCAGTCCACATTTGGTGAAGAGAACGATTCCTTCCTGCAGCCTGCCTGTACTATAGTGTGGGAAATAGGGGAGGTGCTAAATTAGTGTTTGTGGGCTGAAAGAAGTCCAGTCTGGGAGGCCCTCTCCGACTGAGACAACACTCCAACTGGCAGCAGGGGCCAACCCCCCCCCCCCTTTCAGAGAACATGTGCTTCAGGCCTACGGGCTCTTCCTGGGACCAGGCCAGGATGCTGCAAGGCGTGAGACACACCATCCCTGGTGGGGCAGCCCCTGTAAGGCCAGGGACCCTCACCGACGCAGAGATTCCTGGGGAGCCTCAAGAAGTCCCAGGGGCAGAGAGGGCAGGAGGAGGGGTGCCTGACTCCTGTGGGCAAAGGGTCTGCAGGAGGGCCATGCTGCAAAGTGATGCGCTCTGCCTGAAGATGCCCCAGGAGGCAAGATGCTCCCTCTAACATGCACTGGAGCAGACAGAGGCTCCCTACACCCATCACGCCAGACCGGGCTGGTCACTCTCGATCAGTGTTCATCACACTGTAGTCCAGGGACCACTGGTGGGTCACACGATCAATGCAGTAAGGCATAACCAGCAAGCTTAACAGGTGAGGAGAGGATAGAAGAAGAGAGGAGGGGCTAGAACAGGACAGGTACTTAGTAAGAATGCTGTTTTATACTTTGTTTCCATTATACACATGCTGAGTATTTGTACGCCTCCAATGCACATGTGAGGTTGTGATATAAAATACATTTCTTACTGTGCATTCCAGTCGTAAAGTTTGAAAGCCACTAACATAGATGATCCAGAGCACCCCCACCTCTACGCGACCCTAACGGACGTGCGCTCCCTCCCTTTCCGTAATGTGATGCGGCTGCTGTACGGAGTGACTGATGTCTCTGTGCGGAGCTGCCACCACCCCCCCAGTATCATCAGCAGAGTGTGTTCAGCAAGGAGGCACATTCAACGGGGTCTCAGGATATACCGCCCCCCCGGGGCCATGAAGTGGTGCCAGGAGCTCAGGCTCCAGGCCAAGGGCTGCTGGCAGGAGCCCCAGCCCCCCTGAGGCCCTCTGCAGTGGGCCACGGGAACTCCTGCTCTGCCTTGCAGGGAACAGGAAGGGAAGGACTGCATTGTGTGGGCTGCAGGGGAGTGGGCCTGGATCCAGGCCTTCCCTCAGGGACTCGGGGCTGGAAGGGTCCCCAGGGGAGCTTCTGCAGCAGCCCTCATTTTGTAGATGGGGAAACTGAAGCCCCACAGAGGGGAGGCCCAGTGGCTGGCTGGGGACTGACCTGGGAGCAGCAGCCATGTCGCCTAAAACCTCCCCACAAGCACCGCTCCCACTGCTGCCGGGGCCTGAGGGGCTGACACCCTGGGAGGAAGGCAGGCTACTCAGTGGTGCCCTCTCCCCACGGGGGCTGGCTCCCAACGGCCCGGCCGGCTCAGGGAGTCTAGGGAGCCGCTGGATTCACGGGTTCTTCTCTTATTGCACTTTCTGGGGGAGGCACCAGAGCTGGAAGGTTTGGAGGAGGCTGCTCAGGATGGAAGGGCTGAAATGAGGGCAAGGGAAGCACAGCTCTTTCAGATACAAGACAAACAAGAGTCCTGGCTTTCCCCACATGGAGCCCTAGCAGGAGAGTCAGGACGGTGAGGGAATGCCAGTGAGGCCAGGTGGGGTCAGGCTGAGGGGCTGGAGGAAGGGGTGGGCTGCAGCAGGCCTGGGGGCCCACCCAGGTGCTCACTTTTCCCAGGTTCCATGTGAACCCTTCTCCCCAGTAGGCCTCCCCTCCCCAGCCCCTTCTCTAACCTCGGGTTGCAGGGAGTCCAGGGCATCTCCCCTCCACCTGCTGGAGTCAAGGAGCCCCTAGGCAGGAAACCTTAGTCTTGCTCACCTCCACAGCCCCAGGGCCCAGCCCAGTGTCTGGCTCCTACCAGGAAGTTCAGGAAGTATTTGAAGAGTGAGTGAGCAAATGAATGATGAATGAATGAACAGAGCAGAGGGACAGCGAAGGGACACAGATGAGGACTGAGGTGGGAACTGGGGGCAAGGCTGGGCCGGAGCAATCACAGAAGACTTCCTGGAGGTGGAGGTTAGGGGAAGGTAGCATTCGGGTGGGCAGAAGGAGGTGCCACAGTACAGTGCGAGGATTGGGGAAGTACAGAGACTTGAAGGGTGCTGGGAGACTGGTAACTAGGAACTGGGCCAGGCCAACGGGGAGGGAATGGTGTGAAGGAAGAGCAGAAGACGCCCGACTTCCAATTTCACGGCCCTCAGGGGAAACAGGGTCCACCTGGAGGGGGTGTCATTCTGCCAGGACCCTGTGATTCCAGCCAGAGGCAGAGCTTTTTGGAGTCTCCCTCTACTGGGCCTGAGGCTTGAAGGGCCTCAGCCAGTGGACAAGCAGAGGAGAGGGGTTTCCCAGTCCTGTTGACCCACATGTATTAACCGGCCAGAGAAAGCTCTGGAAAAAAGTGTTTCTGTCACCTCTTGGAGGTGAAGACATTTCTAGAAATTGACTATTAAGCCTCTATTGTACGTGCAAAGGCACCTGCACACATGCCATTAGGCCCAATGTGGAGCTTGCCCCTGGCTACACCCGTCAAGGGTCTGCAGGCAGTCTTGGAGGGGCTGGCCACAGAGGACGTGAGGGTTGGTACGCGGGTTTCTGTGTGTGTAGGACTGTGTATCTGTGGGTGTCTCCTCACAGCCTAAGTCTAGATTTGACCCAGCGCTGATGAGCCACCAGCTGGCTCTTGGCCGCCACCTGTCTTTTCCTGAGTGTTGACTTTCTAGAGACCTCTCCCTGCACGCCTCTCCCTGCACTCCCTCTCCCTGCACGCCTCTCCCTGTGGTACCCACAGATGACCCAGGTGCGGATGGGGCGTCTCTCTGTCCTGCTCTTGGAATATCTACCTCTCTGAACCCTGTCACTTGCTCAGTGTCTGTGATTCTATCTCCCTCTCCCTCTAGCCCAGATACACAAGGAAGACAGCAGCAAGACCAGCCACCGGGCCAGTGAACTCCTACCGCCTCCTCCTTTGGGGGGCCCTCAAGGATCCTCAGGCTTGCTGAGTCCTGGCTTTCTCATCAAAGGGGGGAAGAACGCAGGGAGCAGCAGATGCCAGGGGCTCCCTGTCAATCCACAGTCATTTCTCATGCAAAGACCATTAGGGAGCTGTGGTTTTTGGGGGTCGCATCTGGATGAACAGCACCTGTTGCTATTTTTAAAACACATTTCTTTGTGACTAAGCTGGGATTAAGCCGAGGCAGAGGTAGATAGGGAAGCAGCTGAGTCCCCAGACGGTCTGCCTTCCCGTCGGCACAGAGGACCTGCCATGAGCCCTGGAGGCCACGTCACAAACAGTCTCATCTCCTGGACAGCCAAGAAACAAGAATAGAAATCAGGGTGGAAGCAAGAGGATGTCTGCAGGAGAACCAGTCTCCCGCAGTATGTCCAGCCCTGCCCCCGAAGTGTTCAATGGCTCCCCTGCCCTCACTCACTTCCTCCCTGTCACCCCATGCTGTGTGACCAGCAAGGTGCTGGATGCGAGATAGATACAGGGGAGTAATATTCTTAAATGACCACCATCACACTTAGCAACCACGATCCAGGAGCTGGGCTAGGCGCTGTACAACACTAACTTATTATATGACCACATTTCATCAGTGTGACCCTGTGAGGTAAGACTTCTTTGTATCCCCATTTGTTAGGTGAATATATTGAGGCTCAGGGAAGTTAAGTTACTTTCCCCAAATCACACAGCCAGTAAAAGAAAGTCTTAGGATTCAAATTCAAGTTTATCTGATTCTGAGCTCCAGCCCCACGGCCATTAAACATCTGTGGGCCAGCTCCAAAAGTGTCTGGTGTCCGGCGGAGGACACAGGAACCAAAATCACAATATACATTTTCCATCATGGTCATGACCAAGGGTCAATAGCAGTAGGCACCAAACCAACATTTACTGAGGCCCTACCTTGTGTGACCTGCTGCCTGAGGACCTGGGGATACGGATGGACAAGACAAAGTTCCTGGACCCATGGAGCTTATTAATCTATGATCCAGCCAGTTGGCCAAGCCAGAAATCTAGGGTGCATCTCTGATGCGTCCCTCCCACTCACAGCACCCCCAATCTGATCAATGTATCGTGTAACTATCAGCACGCCCTGTTGATGTCATTCCTTAAGCAGCTCCAGCATCCCACCTCTATCACCCCAGTCCAGGCCACCATTCTCCTTCTTCTGGACTATCCCAATGGCCTCCTCACTGGTCTGCACGCACCCACCCCCGCCATCCTCCAAGCAGCTTTCCACCACGCAATTACAGTGAGCTTTTCAAAACATAACTCCAGTTCCCCTTCCCTTAAATTACAAGCCTTCAGTGCCTTTTTCCATTGCTAGCAGAAATATTTAACTGCTTCTGATGCCCGACCTGTCTTCCCAGCCTTTCCTTATGCCTTGACTACAACAAACATCTCCCCCATCCTTGTGATCATAACGTCCATCCCTCGATCATCCCAACCTCCTCCACTACCATCCTCACATCCCTGCAGCCCTCGCCATCACAGAAGTGTGAGTCTTTGTAAAGCGCCCCCTCCATGTGTGTGGCCACACCAGATGCTGTGTGCAATGATGGAAACAGGCAGCCCCGCCATCAAATCTCTAACCATTTGAGACACAGACTCAGGAACACATCATCATGGCACCTCTCTGTTCAAGTAAAAGCTGTAAGAAGGATCTGGAGTTTCCAGCCTTCCCACATCTCTAAGAAAATCTCCCAACCCGTGGTCAAAGGGAGCACTGCTCTTCCTGACCCAAGGCAGGATGTGTAACAGCCAGGACCACCTGAAAGGGGATTTGGACCCCAAGACAAATCACTATTGGACTCCCTGACACTTGTATTCCAGCCAAACCTTGGGGTAATGACCTCTGAGGGTGGCCTCAAAGAGAAACATGGAGAGTATGCCTAGAGTAGAAAGAGGGCAGGCCCATCTCCTGAGAGCTCTCAGGCTAGAATGTGCGTAGCTCTTCCATCTCCCAGCTTTAAGGATGAGGAAACAGAAGAGGGTCACAGAGGAGACCCACTCGATCAAGGTCATACTGCAAGTCCCTAGGACAGCCAGCCTCCATGGTTAGCCTCTGGGACCCCGTCCCTTAGCCCACCTGGCTTCCTAGAGACAAGGGAGTACAGAGGGAAGACACTCAAGAAGAGAACAGCCTCCTGCTACCCGGGTCCTCATCCGCACGTCCCGCCGAGAAGAGAGCAGGATACTCTTTCTCTGGGTTCTGGGCTTCTAGTTATCCTCCACACTGAGAGGAAAAACAAAATGGTGGACACAGCCTGCGCTGGCCAATGGCAGGAAATTATGGGAGATGGGGGAGCCTCTGATTGAGGCGGCCTCGGCCAAAAGGAGACAAAAGAAATTCCCCTCAACTCTAGGCCCTACAGGGCTCTAGGGGAGGAACCTGACTGTTTTATTGCTTAAAACCAACTATTCCAAATCTGTCTGGGCTCTTGCCTTCCTCTCTGGATCCCCAGCTTCCTACTCCGCCCTTCTGATCTCAGTTACAGAACAGATATGGGACATCAGGCGATAGCAGCTGGAGAGGCCAAAGAGATGGAACCCAGGGAGAGAAAGAAGAATAGTAGGTAGAACGTAGTAAACATGCATTGAGCACTAATTTCCACGTGAACACTGATTTCTTGCTGTTCTGTGGACTTTGCATGCCTTGGCCCATTTAACCGCATGATGGCCCATGGCAGGGAGAGGGCAGACTGGCCTGCTGAAGAGGAGGTGCTGGCGAAAGGGCTCTGGCAGGCATTCCCCAGAGACTCTGCCCAGGCCAAGTCCTGGGGTTCTTCTGGAAAATCCCTAATGATTGCCATTGTGTTGATGCCCCTAGACAGCCTGTTTGGGAACAGAAATGCCCAGGCTAACCACTCTGCCAGGTGCCAGCTGATCAGTTTACCCCCATAATGTGAAAACGAGATTCACCGTTCCCAGGTGGTCTGCAGTTTCTCCCCTCTCTCCTCTCTCTTATAAATCCAGTTCTTGCCTGTGTCATCGACAGCAGTTTTCTGACTGTCCCGTCCTATGAGAAATGGTAGACGCAGGCAGAGTAGAGGTTTGCCGGCGGCCTGGCCTGCCTAGGCCTCTCTGGGATAATGGCCTGGGCTGTCCTTCTGCAGTACAGGGAAGGTGCACCCGGGCTGCAGTGTTTGTCCAAGTACTATGAAACCCCTGATCCGCGGGCCCTGGAAACTGTGAGGCAGCAGGCAAGCCTTGGATCTCTAAGATGGTATAGAGATGGGGGGAAACTGAGGCCGCAGCTGCAGCAGTTAGCCACAGCAGCTGACATGCCCCATGTGGGTGTGGGGTAAAAAAAGTTGTTCACGTGGGCAGTGGAGGGGCCTGCCACAAGGTGAAAATGGAGATGCTTTATAGCCTGTCCTGTCCCGAATCCTGTCCTAACACTAAGAAACATGGTGCTAAGTACAGCCTATGGTGTCGTCTGAACTGGATGGCCGGTCCGAACCCATGACCACGGCTGGTGGCCCTGAACTAACCAAACGTTTGTGAGTTCTCCCATTTTATAGACAAGGAAACTGAGGCACAGGGAGGTCAAATGACTCGCCCAAGATCACACAGCCGCTAAGTGGCAGAGCCGGGCTAAAGAACCCATCCACACCAGATTGAATGCAATGTGGTACCGTGGGAGGGACGTGGGTCACTTTATCAAGAGCTCTGCCATCCAAAGGCAGCTCTGGGACCCACATTCACGCACAGGAGGACAACTGAACACATAGATGGGAACAGCTCGGTGGCCAAGGAGCTGGGGGTCGGGAAGCGTGACCTCCGCCTACAAAGCAGGTAAGGGGAAGACTGAGGAGACGTCGGAGCTGCTGCTGGGAAGCCCCGAGGATGGGAGTCTGGGCCAGTCTGGAAACTGAACAGAAACTGGTACATTCAGATGGCAGGCTGGGAGGGCGTTGTGGACCAGGAAGCGGGCCTGGGAGGGGCTTCCTGGAGGAACAACCGGCTCGGCGGGCCAGGGTCTGCGGGATAGAGACTTTTCACTACCACTTGGGAGTCTGCCTTAGTACCCAGACAGAAGAGCCACTCAGTGGTCAGGAGGAGATGGGGCCTACTGACACCAGCCTGGGTCACATCCACGTGGCTTGTGGCTGTAGCTGGGGGCAGGGCGGCAGGCAGGAGTCCTGCACTGACCAGATTTCACTGTGCAGACACGCCAAGGAGGATTGTCATTAAGCGGGGGACAAGCAAGTCACCTTCCCTGTGCAAGCCAGGCCCTGAACCACTCTCGCAGTGGCAGAAGGCCTTCTGCGCTCTGATCTGTGTGCCTTCAATTTCACTCCCGGTAATCCATCCTCCACACATCCACCCAGGCCAACTTCCTTACAGGCAAATTGGACCACGTCATTCCCAGCTTAAAAGACTTCCAGGCTCCCCACGGGCTTCCCCACCAAGCCTAACCTGAGCTCCTAAGTACTGCATGTGGGGCCCTTCCTGACTTGGCCCTGCTTCCTGGGCCACATCCAACTCCCTGCCCCTGGCGTCTCCCTAAACCCCCTTCAAGGTCTTCCCCCTTGCAAGGCCTTTCCAGCCGCAGGACGTTCTTGCTGCCCTGAATGCCTGCCTCTCCCCATCTCCGATGTTTACAACCCTGAAATCAGAGTCCCAGGAGAGCCTGAAAAAGCCAATGGCCAGGCCACACCCAGGAGGATGAAAGCGGATTCTCTTGGGGGTGGGGCGGAGGCATCTCTGGTTTTAAAGCCCCCAGGTGACTTCAGTGCGCAGCCAGGACTGCCATCCACTGCTCTCTCTTCAACCAACCCAACCTACTCCCTTGAAGATTCAGCCCAGGTGTCTCATCTAATCATTAAATATTCATTGAGTTGGGCACTAGTCTAAGCACTGGATATAAAAATAATGATAGCTAATATTTATTGAGCACTTGCCACGTGCCAGACACTGCTCTAAGCGCTTCACATATATTAACTCATTAAACCAGCACAACACCTCTGTGGGGTACGTACTATTATTTTCCCCATCTACACACAGGGAAACTGGGACACAGAGAGGGGAAGTGACTTCCCCAGGGTCACACAGCTGGTGAGCACTGCCGCGGGACGCAAAGGCAGGCAGCCTAAGCACCAGGCTGTGGCCCTCACATTGTCACAGGCTGCGAGAGAGAGGCAATAAACAAACAAGCAAATACCAAGTAAAAAAAAGGATATGGAAAAAGACAGAAGCTGCCCTGAGTGAAAACAGCAGGGACCCACTTTAGCCCGGGGCGGGGCTGGGGGGGCAGTCAGGCCATCCCCCGGGAGCAACATTTCAGCAGACACCTGAAGGAGAAGGACCCAGCCAAGCTGGATGTGGGGAAATGGTGTTCCAGGCAGGGGACCCAGTGAGCCCAAAGGCCCAGAGGTGGAAAAGAGTGTGATGAGCTCTGGTAACTGGGGAGGTCCAGTAGGGGGGTGGGGTGGGCACAGCCCAGGAAAGGAAGCTGATGGGACCAGTGCCTTGCTGGCCACCTAACAAATTAGGATTTTATCCTGAGGGCAATGAGTCTTCAGCAAGGCATACACACTGTCTGAGGGTGGGCTAGGGGAGCCTGGGGAGGCAGGGCCCTCAGGAGGCTGTTGCAGCCATTTAGCAAAAGGCAACTGGAGTGGAGCCAGAGCGAATCACCTCCTCCCGGAAGCTCTCCTGGTTCTTCACTTCCATCGAGCTCTGTTAGAGAGTATTATACTTGCCTGTTCACCTCTCCACCTCCCCTGCCGGGTGGGGGGCACCCTGAGGGCAGGCACCCGGTCTAGCTGAGCTGTATAGCCCAGCAACTGACCCATACTAGGTGCTCAGGAAACACCCGTCATCTGTAAGTGAGGTGAATGGAGGCGTGCCAGGCCGGCAGAATGCAGAAGAATGTCAAAGAAGGGAAGAAACCAGAAGAGGTCCCTCTGCTCACTTTCTCCTCCACAGATCTGGGGTTTCACAGACCCTGGCCGGAGGAAGAGCATGCTGCACCCCCACTGCCCCCAGCAAAGCCCCTCACCCCACCCTCATGGCTGAGCACCTGATGGGGAAGCAGTGTGAGCGCCATAGGTAATGGGCAGTGGCCAAGCCCGTCGCTTCCCCGACCTCCAGCAAACGCCATTAGGCAGGGCAATGGGGAGGGAACCAGCCCCAGCCCAGACCTCTGCGAAATAGCAGAAACTCCAAGTTCCAGGCATGGCCAGATACTGCAGGTTCATAGCAGAGGAGCCTAACGTGGGGCTCGATCCCATAATGCCAGGATCACGCCCTGAGCCGAAGGCAGATGCTTAACCGCTGTGCCACCCAGGCGCCCCAGGGCCAGATACTTTAAATAGCCTAGGTACGTAGCTGGCAGTTTGGACACGGGCTGCTGCTCTGGGTTTCCACAGCGAGGGTAGGGCTGAGTCCGGCATTGGAGTTTCTGTGGTCCTCCTTCTCCTGCCATCACCACCGCCGGGGGCCCCCTGAAAACTATGTGATGTCCCACCTGTGTCCAGATCAGAGGAGGACAGAGGCAAAGGGGTGGGAGGCTCAGAGAGGTCACCCAGGTCCCATGGCCAGCAGGTGGCAGAGCTGAGGCCAGGCGTCCAGGCTTCCAGACTCCCAGCCCAGGGCTAGGTCCATGGCACTCTGCCACCTGCCTGCCCTCACTGCTCCTTCAGGAATGTCCTTATCTGGAGGTGCTGAAGCTGCCCAGAGAACAGAGTGCCGAGCACCATCTCCCAGGCAGAGGCAGCCAGCCGGGTCCTCCAGGGACAGCAGGGGCCCCTCTTCACCCCCACAGGCCATTCTGCTTCTTTGCTAACAGCACAATGGTTACGGGTGTGGATCCAAATCCTGGCTCTGCAATGTCCAGCTGTGGTGGGCCTGGGCCAGTCATTTAAACTCTCTCTGCCTCCATTTCCTCACTATAAAAGAGAAACCCCAGTGACAACAGTCCTAGGGTGGTTGCAGGCGGCTAAATGAGTTAATAAGCGTCGAGTGCTAGAACATTCCCGGCAGGTAGTAAGGGCGAACCAGTAAAAATGCTAGTAAGAATTTCCTAGGAGAGAGTCAAGGGACCTCGGTCACTATGCGGCCTAGGCTATTTGCCAATCCGTCCATGCCTCAGTTTCCCCATCTGTTACATGGGGGAGTAATCCGTCCCTATGAGTGGCTCAAGGACAACCACAAAATGCCAAGAACTATGCAAAGAGCTTGGAAGTTAAAAAAGAAAAGTACTTCACAAGCGGGAAGCTTGATGGGCAGGTGACCCCCAAGGCAGATGAAGGGCCCCATAAATCACCCCCAACCCAGCAGGCTGCCTGGGTTTTATGGGCGCTAAGGCCCAGGCCACTTTCCTGAACATCATTCAGAATTTATAGACTCTCGTCACTGTCTTTCCTAATTCTTTTATTTAGTCGCTTCAGAAGCAAGCCTGGGGTTAATAGAGCTTTTGCTGCCCTTCCAGGAAAACACAGCCCATGCAGCAGTCAGTCCCCAGCGGTCCACTCTGCGGCAGGCTGCCTCCTCTACCTAGGGGGATCAGATGACGTCCCGGAGCCCCAGCATGGGAACCAGCCCTCTGCAAGTGGGACCCAGTGATGCCTGAGACCTCCTGCCTTCTAGGAATCTGAACGGGACTGGGCTTGGCTGGGGGCCTCCTCCCACTTATCGAACAAGGAAACCACAACAGGAAGTGCCAGCCGAGAACCTCTGATGAAACCTCATCCTGCTTTTGTCACTTACAAGCTATGTGATGTTAGCTAAGTAACTTGACCTCTCTGAACTTCCGCGTTCTGACCTGTAAACAGGGACAAAAAGTACCTACCCTGTCTACTCCACAGGCCACTGGGATGAAGAAATGAGACCGTGTACCATGGAGGGACTGGAAAAAAATACAAGGGGAGGTGTAGCAGAGTGACCAGGGGTGTAGGGCACGGGCCCCAGATAAGGCCGGACTCAAATCCCAGCTCAGCCATTTCCTGGCTGGGTGACTCTGAGCAAGTTACTTACCCTGTCTGTGTCTGTCTCAGTTTTCTCTTTGGTACCCTTTGGATAAGATTATCGAATTCACAAGGTTTTGTGAGGATGAACTAGGAGACTGCCTGCCAGGCTCAGCAAATGTGGCCAGCGAAGAGAGGCACTGCCCCACGGGAGGCTCGCCTGCTGGTTCAGGGCCATGGGACTCAGATACAAGTAAGTTTAAATCCTGGCTCGGCCATTCCGTTTCTGCGGGACCTGGGGCTCCTCCCTGTTGGCCTGGGACTTCCCTAGTTTTAAAACTGCAAGTCCTGCATCCCGGGAATCCTGAGTCCCAGGCAAAATATCCATTTGCTCTTCTGAGCCTCCGTTTCCACATCTGCATGGAGAGTGGTAATACCTACTTTGCAGAGGTAGTGAGGGAACTAATGCAGAGAAAGCATGTAAATCACAGCACCAGCAGACACTAACACACACCCCGGACCAGATACTGGAGTGCTTTGTAAACATTCGCTCATGTCAAACTTGCCACAACCCTAGGGATTCAGGGCTGCTAAGCCCCATTTTACAGAGGAGGAAACTGGGCTCAGAGGGGAGTGGCCTGCCCGAGGTCACACAGCTCATAGATGCATTCACTGAGATTTGACCCAGGCTGTCTGGCTCCTGGGCCTCAATCCCCGGGCTAGACATCCCCTCACATAACAAGTGTTCAATAAATAGTACCAGTTAATAAGAAAAACAAAAAATGCATCATCTGTCTGAATGGTGTTTCCAGTCTATGTTCCGCATGGGGTGTGAGTTAATGATTCTGAGTCCATGGGAGGGAAGAGAAGGGTCCCTTTACCTTACACTCTACATTTTCCTTGCTAGAGGGTCCTTAGTGGGGGCAGATGGTTCGGAGCCTGGCAAGGGAGCCCAGGCACCCAAAGCCCCACTTGGCAGGGGGTCCGTGGAAGCGCAGACATGCAGGCTGTACCCCTGGACTAGCTTACTTCCAGGAAGCCAGTCCACAGCAACATCTCAGGCTCGGGCCCTTTAATCTCTCTCCTCCCCACCCCCCCCAGTAGGGGCTGGACAGGGGGCAGGATTCCTGCTCATCCCAGAATGCCAGCCTCCTCTTCCCCATGAGAAAGAAAGCGGGGACAGTGAGATGAGCTTCCCAGCCACAGCAAGCTGCGTTATGTGACCCGGACTCAAGCCATGGCAGTGTCTGCTCAGGACGGAGGCGGGAGGCAGGGACTGTGAGGAGTCTGGAGCTGGAGAGGAAGGGCCCACGGCCATAGTACAGAGTGAAGCTGGGACACCTTCTAAACTTCAGCTCAGACAGGAGTCTCAGGCCGTAGAGGGCAATGATCAGCAGCCCCCCGCCCCCAACCAGGGATGGGGCTGGACACCGCCAAACGTGCAGGGCCCCCCAGGCACCGCCAGCAATTCCTCGGATGCCCACTGGCCTGCTGTGCCCCTGGGAGCCAGGTCTGGCTTGGAGATGGGCCTGGTGCCCAAGCAGCTTTGCCTGTGATTGGAGATGAAACCCAAAGGGCGAGGGTAAGTGTATGAAGACAGTTCATCGGGACACCATGGAGGTCAGGATAGCATCCTGCTTCCAGGGACATGGGAAAGAAGGAGGCAGGCAGCTAGCAAGCCACCCAGCCTGGGCATCCACCACCCCTCCCCCATGCCTGGTTCCTGCCCTTGCCTGGCAGCCCGAATTACAGATATCGGGGGCCCAGTCAGGTACACAGCCCCCACTCTGGGGGCCTTTCCACCTGCCACAAGTGTCCCTGTCTTTCCCTTGGGTGCAGCAAAACGATTATAGACACTGAAGGTGTGTGAGGCCTCTAGTAACATGGGGAAGCCACCTCGCCCCCTGTCCCCACCCTCTCACCCCACTCCAGCTCAGGGATCACAGCATGTGACAGCCTGAATCGCAGACAAGATTGTGGGCTCAGGAGCCATGCTGCTGGGTCTTGAATCCAAGCTCTGCCTTCCTCTTATCTGCGTGACCTTGGCCAAGCTACTGGACTTCTCTGGACCTCCGTTTCCTCACCTGTAAAATGAACTCATAGCAGTGCCCACCTCACAGAATTAATGGGGGGATACAACAAGTCCATAAAGCTTACATTAGAACAATGCTGGGCCCACCGGAAGCATTCAGTACCCAGAAGCCATTATCCTGATGGTATAATATCATATTCAATCCAAGCATGACCTGGTCATTCCATTTGCCTCTCTGAGCCCAGTTTCCCCACCTTTAGGTGGAGACAGTTCTGCTTGCCCTCCTTCCTCGCTGGCCTGGCGTCCAGCGTAGATAAATATGGTTGCAAGCCGAGCTTGAACAACTCTCAAGTGCTGTGTCTATGTGGCAGGGATGGACAGTGTATACACTCATAAATATCAGGTGATATAAATGTAATCCTAGCGGGTTACAATGCCATGTAAGATACTACTCTGTGTTAAAAACCAAGTGCAGAGAGAGACAAGACAGATGGAGGAAGAGGAGGAGAGGCAGAGAGAGGCGGAGCGAGACAGGACGGCGAGTGAAGCCTGAACTTGAAGAGCAGGGAATCAATGTTGTACTGTAATTTAAAAACCAATATACAGTAAATAGCAGCCTGGTGCCACAGAGCAGCAGCGTGGCAGGGTGGCCCGGCCTGAGATTACTCACACTCCCAGCTGGGCCAGCCAGCAGCTCCTGCCAGCCCGCCCTGAAACTCAGGATCCATGGCTCTCTCCCTGTTCAGGTTTTATCCTGGAGCCGTCAACACCTGCCTCCCAGTTAAGTGCCATATTTACATGGCACAAGATTTATGGCCCTGGTGGATCCCATAGCCCTGGAAATGAGGCTGGGGCCTGGATTTGTCCCCTGGAGAGAGGAGGTCTGGGGTGGGGTTTTGGTTCCAGGCAGCCAGGTTTTGTGGCAGGAGTGCCAGGAGGCCTGAGTCCCGGTTGGCTCCCAACCCCTGCTCTCCTCCTGGGGCTCTTAGCCTCTGCTGGCCTTCACTCCCTTCCTGACTCCTGTCCCCTCCTCATGGCCACACACATACTCCCCATTGCCATCCCGCGTCCCACCCTAGACACTGACCCCATCATCTATTCCCGTACCCCAACTCCCCCAGAGTTCCCAAAACCCCACCTCATAAGCATCCCTCTGGGCCTGGTTTCTCCCTGCAGAAAGTCTTCATTCCTTCTTCTGTGTCCTGGCTCAAGGGTCATTTTCCTGCCCCAGTTGCTTTCCCAGCCCCTTCAAACCAAAGGATCCAGGAGGTCCCTCTTCCCACTACCAGAATGGGCGTTGGGGCATGGGTGTTGCAGGCTAGGGGGTAGGAATCATGGCCCAGGCAGATGGATATCTCTCTCTGGCCTTCTCTTCACATACAGACCAGGCTAAATGAAGGGTCTCCTTCCTGACAGACCAGGTTCCACAGTTCCCCCAGTCCAGGTTCCACAACCCCCTTAAGACCCCCAGCACCTCCCACCTCCACCCTCATCCCAGGGCATTCATAACTGTTTCAAAAAGATCCAAATAAGTACGTCCTCTGGTCCTGCCACTAACTCCCATCCCCTGATGTACTGTGTTGTATAGATGCAACCTGCTTTCCCCTGTGCCATGCCATGTAGACCCAGTCTGGGCATGCAGACCCGGAACATGATATGAACTCCCCCACACACACACACACTGTGCCTCGTTTCCCAGAGATCTGATCCCAACACCAGTAAGGACCAGGTGGGAGGTGCAGTCCTAAGCCCACCCACCATCTTCGCTCAAACCTTCTCCACCAAATTCCCCTAACCCCTCAGCTGAACACAGTGTGGCCATGAAGTAGAATGGAAACTCCAGCTAGACCAGCAACCACTTTGGTAACCTCTGTGCCTCAGTTTCCCCTCATGTTAAATGGGTATAATCATAATGTCTGTCCTGCCTGCCTGGTAGGATTGTTGGGAGGGTCCAATGGGATCATGTGACAGTATTATAAAATTGCCCAAGTTGCTATAGAATTTAAGGGATGGTTATTTGGAAAGCGTATCAATTAAGTTGGTCTGCAGTGTTCTTCTCCTCGCCTAGGGAAATGCCATTATTATACCCACTATGAATAACCGCATCTCCTACTCACACAGCGCTCACTGTGTGCTGGGCACTGCTCCAGGCGCTCTCCGTACAGTAATCCGTTACATTTTCCTAACAGCCCCATGTGACAGGTACTATTATTATCCCCATTTTGCAGATGAGGAAACCGAGGGACATAGAGAGGAACCAGCTTGAGTTCACACAACCAGGAAAACAGGACACAGCGTAAACCCTAGGAATGGGGGGCCCAAGTGCACACATGGTCCCTACATAAGAAGGATGCTGCGTCTCTGTGGTTTGGTGTCTAATTGTTCCCACATAACGTGCCATGCTTATCTGCTGCGTCCTCCTCTTTGACATAAGCTGCCCCAGGACAAGGAGCAGGCCTTTCCCCATTAGAGAAGGCTTCTCAAGTGTCAGGAACCTGCCCGGCCTATTTGCAACCCCCCTGTGCTCCTTCCTGCCAGCAGTCGAAGGCTGGGCAACCGTCCTCCCCACAGTGTGATGGCCCGCATCTGTCATGTGCTTAGAATCCGTGCCTAGACAGAGGGTCCGGGAATTATGTTTATTCTAAGTCCTCTCCTCGCTTCCCCTTCTCGCCAGCTCAGCCCCCGTGATGCAAGTAACCAGGCCAGAAGGAAGATTACATAGTTTCTTTAGGGTCAGCGGCCCCTAAATGGGGACTACAGCCCCCAAATCTCTTCATCCGGTCAGTTTACATTTGGGTAAGACGGTAAGATGTCAGCTTAGTAATGGGACGGAGGAGGGGTCTGGGAAAGCAGCATGAGAGAACATTGTTTTTTTTCTTTTTTTTCTTTTTTTTCCAGTGTTCAGGAACATTTCTCAAGCGGTCTTCATCCCCACCACCATCATCACCACCACTATGGTCTGCAGGTGTGTAGATCACGTGTGACCTTCAGCTGAGTCTGCACAGACACACAGGTGACGTACACACAGGTGATGAGAATGCGGGTGCGGGAAGGCACAAGAAAGAAGCTAGCCTGGGACCCCACCCCCCCGACTCCCCACTCCACCACGTCCTGGAGGCCATAGACAGGGCTGGAAAAAGTACAGGAGCATCACTCAGAGGGCGGCCGCGAGGGGGCTGCGTGCACATGCAGGCTGGAGAGATGATTCATCTTTGCGGCACCGGGCCTGCTGGGCGGCACACAGTAGGCGTTCAGTAGCTGCTTGCGGAACTGCACCGAAATCCGCGAGGACTGCGGACCAGCCAGCCACAAGAGGGCTGGGTCGCCAGATGCTAAACTACCAGGCTCTCCTGACCTGAGGGCTCATGGGGTCTGGACAGGGACACACTGGAACAAGTGAAAGGAAGCCTCGCTTCCAGGGCAGGCGGCAAATCCCAGAACCCACAGCTTCAGAAGCACAAAAATGCAAACGATTTGAGGCCCTTGTGATGACCAGTCCCAGTCCTCTCCTGCACCATATCCAGCTCCATGGAGAGGAGGCAGATGGAGGTTGGGACAGCCATGAGACTGATGGAGGGTGGCAGTGCCTATTGCTGGAGGACTGATGTGAACCAAAGCTCCCAAGAGCAGACCAATAGGCAGGAAGGAAGGGTCACCAAATAGCCACATGAGTGCGCACGCGTCGCAGCAGAGGACAGGGGGCTCCAGTGCCAGCTCTGTTGGACCTTGCATGCATCTCCTGGGACCCAGTTTCCCACGGCTCACTCAGAGACGGATAGAGCCTCCTGTTTCCCAGGGAGGCTCTGTAGCAAGCACGGTGACTGCCGTGAGCACCCTGTGACAGCTCTGTTGTGACCATGAACATCTGCATGGCGTCCGAAGTCTGGCTTCTCATCCTGGTCCTGCTACGCCTGGGGTCTTCCCCGTCTGAGTCTAGCTCCTCATCCAAACAGGGAGGAGGGCGAAACAGGCGTGGCCCAGGTCAGAGACCCATACGGACTACAGGGGACCATGCACAGAAATGTTCTTTGTCAAGTGGCTGGTGCTCTGCAGGGGCTAGATGGCTGTGTCCGTGTCTTTGAAGGAGAAGTGGCAGCGGCAGACAAAGGGAGCGTGTGCTAGTGTGTGTGTCTATACGTGTGTGTGTCTATGTGGGTATGAGTGTGTGAATGTGTGTGAGTGTGTA
Source organism: Ailuropoda melanoleuca (assembly GCF_002007445.2). Lineage (NCBI taxonomy): Eukaryota > Metazoa > Chordata > Mammalia > Carnivora > Ursidae > Ailuropoda > Ailuropoda melanoleuca. Next base: position 1,513,247 of record NW_023234215.1, on the reverse strand, counting down.
AGTGCAAACATGTGCGTACGTGCACATGTGTACGAAGGTATAAGAATGGGAGTGTGCATGGGCACATGCATGTGTTTACTCGTGTGGGGGGAGTGTGTGTATGCGTGTGAATGTGCAGGTGTGCAGATGTGTGAGTGTGTGAGAGTGTGCGTATATGCAGGTCTGCTTGTGGGTGTGTGTGCACGTGCATAAGCACATGTGTGAGTATGTAGGAGAGTGTGTGTGTGTGTGTGTGTGTGTGTGCACGTGCAAGCATGTGCTGGAGGGAGGGAGGAAGGAGACACTGGCATTCACACTGCAGCCCTGGGATCTTGGTTATTCAAAACTGAACTCAGTAACCTAGTAACAGGATTTGGGGCAGGTTTGCAGCAGTCAGAGGGCATCAAGCAGAAGGAAACCTCAGGTCAGCACTGTCTGGGAGAACAGGATGAGAAGGAAGCTGGAGGACAAGTCCTTTCTAGAGCCTGGGTGGCTCAGCAGAGGTATCTTTACTCAGGGAGACTCAGGGACTTATAAATCAAAGGATTAAATACCTGAACTGAAGGGACTTGAGGAGCCTTGGGCCCCTTTGCACAGGGGAGGCTAGAAAGGGAGATGGGCTGCCCAAGTCACTGGGCAAGATCCTGGCAGAGCTGAACGGAGAAAACTCATTCCAGGCTCACCGTGCACAGTGGGGAGTTCACCACCACCAGCTCTGGTGCCTTGTGCTTCAAAGGGACCTCTAGCATTTAACCTATAACCCCAGGTCACCGTCCACTCTCCTGCTTTTCTGCCCCAGCAGGAGCTATGTGGGTGTAACAATGGCTTTATTATGGCGGGGAGGGGGGCACTAAATCAAGATAGCAACTTTGCCCACCCTGAAATCTTCAATACATTTTTAGAATGCCAGGGCCTCATCTCACAGCCCTTGTTGGGAATTTTCAGGGGTTTCCAGGAGCTCAGAGAGTCAAGCATGTCTTCACCCTCATTGCCATCATCCCGGAGGCTCCCACGTCTCTCTCTCACCAAACTCTGAGACCCAAGATGGAGTGTGAGCCGAGCTCACTCCCCAAGCTCCTCCAAGTCCTACAGGCTGAGTGACCATATATCACTCATTTTGGGGACCAGGAAGAGTAATCTAACAGCAAGACCTAGTTTACAGCTACAGTTGACCTTTGAACTACATGGGGGCTAAGGGCACTGACTCTCTACACAGTTGGAAATCTACATATAGCTTTTGATGGCCTCGAAAACTCAACTGCAAACAGCCTACTGTTGACCAGAAGCCTTAATGATAACAATCACGGCTGATGAACGTGTATTTGTATGTTATATGCATTACATACTGTATTCTTGCAGGAAAGCTAGAGGAAGGAAAATGTTACTAAGAAAATCATAAGAGAAAATATGTTTTCAGTACTATACTGTATTTCGGAGGAAAAAAATCCATGAACAAGTGGACCCATGGCGTTCGAGTCTGTGTTGTTCAAGGGTCAACTGTACCCTGAAGTAAGAGCCTCTATGGTCTCAGTTGGGGACCAGAGTGAGTCCCCTCCCCCAGCTGATTCGACTAGAGCTGCCTTAACAGGGCACTAGATCAGAAAGGGTAGGTGAGAAGGAGTGCGCTAGCTTCGCTGAAGGGAATACGCAAGGAGTCTTAGGGAAGGGGAGACAGGAGTACTGAACTGATACTAGGGACCTAAGTTCAGACAAGAAGAAAGACCACTGTGTGCCGGCCTAGGTCAAAGTGGGGTAGAGGAAGGGATGGGTTGGGGGAGATGGCCCAGAGGAAGGGGGCTTGAGAGAGACTCCGTGTCCTGCTTCTCACGTTGGCTGCGTCTGGGCAGACTGACTGGCGCTCAGCCCCTGCCGGCAGAGGGACTAACACTGGACATGCCCATAATAAATACACTGAACCCTAAAGAGCCCGGCTTTGGGATTTTGCAGTCTCTCGTGTCCCAGCGCTGCCTGTTAATACAGGACTGTGGCAAGGATTCCTAGGGTCTATGGCAGACAATCCCATGCAGGTTGATAAATTACAAGAGCTCGGTTTAGTTACCTGATCCTGCTTGACACAGTTTAAAACCTAAGTCTTGTCTCTCCAGTCTTGGTCTCTCCCTCAGCCTTGCCTGGTCCCCATTAGCCTTGGCCCTTAGGGGTATTGAAGAAAGGAGGCCCAGATCTGTTCAAACCCACGGTGGCCTGGCCTTCTGTTGCTTGGAGGCCAGGCCACACACAGCCTCATGTCTCCTCTCCCCGTCTACACATCCTGCAGTTACAATGCAAGGAAATCACCTGGAAAAAAAGTAAAGACTGATAGATGATGACAGGTAGAGACAATGTGGCTCCTGAAACTTGCTTGCTGCATTTTGACTCAATGGTTTAACAAGCCAGTGACCCAGCACACAGCTGTTTCTGCTCTTTGCCTTCTTACCTCCTTGTCCTTTGGTCCCCTGTTCAAAAACTAGTCTTGGGTTTGGGGGCAGAGCATCCAACCCCGCACCTGCTTCCCTTCTTGATAAAATGAAGAGGCCTATTCAGGAGGTCTGGAATGGGATGGGGTTTGCGTGGCTAGCCTGCTCCCTGGAGAAGCTCATGCTGCTGGTCCGTGGACCACACCTGGGTAGTGACTGTCACAGTGAATCTGTCCTCCTCTTCATCTCCTGGATTCTCCCAGCCTCTTTATAATCCACTTTGGTCTAATCCTGGTCTGTTAGCCCAAAAGCATGCATTCTCAATGGGAACAACAGTGCCCCCAAGGGGGTAAAAATTTGTTCTTGGGAGGGGTGAAAAAAATCCTACTTTTGGTTCATGTGGCAGACACCTGCAGTACATAGAGATATACAGTATACCTGTGGTATTAAAATCCATGCAGGGGTGCAATTAGGAAAAAGAAGATGTCTAAGGAGGCTCCAGTGAAAAGAAGGTCTAGAAACATCAGCCTAAGAAAAATGCCTTCTGCCTACTCCAGTGCAACCTTCACTGATGCCTGCCAGATGATAGAAGTAAATGATGTCTATGGCAGTGTGTCCTTTCCTGGCTGCCTGCCACTGATACCACCCAGCTGTCTGGCCCACATGCCCTTCTTTGGCAAGTTCTGTACCCTCCCTCTTCCCAAAACGCACAGCGCCCACCTGGTTGGCCTGTGACCTTATTGGTTAACCCTAGTCCCACAAGAAACTGATACATTAGAGCCCACCTTCAATGCCATCATCCCTAAGAAGTATTACATGTAACATTTCACTTACTTGGTCTCCATAAGGGAGGGGTCACAAATATAACCTTGAGCGCTAACGGTATTATTCACAATAGGAAGTATAAGCATCAGCATCCTTGTTCATCAGTAAGGAAATGAGACCCTGGGGACTAAAGAGATTTGCTCCTCACTCAAGTCACACACACAGCAGAGTTGGGTTCCCAGACTCTCTGTCTGGTGCTCACTCCACTGTCCCGTCTTCTGTCCTACCCATGAGGATGGTGCTGCCTATTTGAGGGGCGCTTATAAACTGCTGGGAGTGAGTGGGCAGGGTGGACAGAGAGGCTGGGCTCGCAGGGTCTGCGATGGCGGCTCTGAAGTCAGCCTCCCCAGGAGGTCAGCAGAACTTGGAGAGGTATGGGCCCACAGTGCCCACCGTTCCTCACCTGCAGGGCAAGGCAGCACAGAGGAGTTAAGAGCGTGGGCTTTGAATTCAGACAGACATGAGAGTCAAGTGACAGTTCTGTCCCGTATTTGTGACCTGGCAGGTCCCAAATTCTCTGAACCCCAGTGTTCTCATCTGGAAAATAGAGGAGGCAATAATGGCAAACTCATGGAATTGGGAGATTTCAATGAGATAATAATATGAAGTACTCTTAGCATTGTGCCTGGCACATAATAAGCAACCAAGAAATTGTTTCAATTTCAGCCTCAGAAATTTCTCGGAATATCCATTCTGCTGGTTCAGTGCCCTACCCCTGAAAACTCCCAAATCCCCAGTAACCTCTAAGAATTTAAGAGAAAACAAAATCTGCCTTCTATAGACTTCTATGGGCTTTTGCTGTTCCTGAAATCCTTACCTCCTCCAAGGAGCCCTCCTGATTGCCCTCACTCTGAGCAGGCTGGACGTGGCTACTCTCCCTGGTCCCCATCTTCATATCTGACTGCTTGCTCCCTGAAAATACCTTTTCTCAGGCATGCCCATTATGGTGAGAGCTCCTTCTCCACTCCTATTCCAGTTGTTCATTAGTTAGACCCTGTTAAATACATACTGGGTCTGAGCCTCTCTCCCCAGCTGGGTGTGCCCCCCAACTCCACAGATGGGACCCAGGTCCAATCATAGGCCCTGCACAGATCCCAGCAGGAGCTGTGCCCATTCAGTGGGTCTGGACCTGACACCATCCTGGTGAGGCCACTCTTGGGGCAGCAAAAGAGGCAGAGTAAAGAAGAGAAGGCAGGGGCCAGGTTCTGGGATAAATTTCACGCTCAAGCCTCAGGTAGGGAAGGGTGACAGATGACACTTGTAAACCACAGAGCCTGTGCTTCCTGAGTAAACGGGCATGGCTGCACAAATCCGAAGCAAACAAGAGAGGGAGGGAAGCAGGTGCCACAGACCCAGAGGTGAAATTTGCTTTCCGAATATCAATTCCTAAAGTTTACTGGAGGGCTTCCTGGAGTCTTTCAATGATCAGTTTACGGGTGATGGTATCAAACCTCCTGACAGCTAGGTGGGTGGGGAAAGCTAGGGGTGTTACCCTCCCGTCTCCGAGGGGCCTTTTCCCCTCCAACCAAACACTCCTCCAGATCTGAACAGGGGCTTGCGGAGCACCGGAACAAATATGAAGTTATCACACATCTGTGAGGCACGTGCTATTATTTCCTTTCACCAAAGGAGAACACGGAGGCTCCAGGGGTTAACCAATAAAGATGCGGCAGAGCCAGAATTTGAACCCAGGCCCTCCAAGTGTAGGTCCCATTCCATGATATTCCGACTCTATCCCTTCAAATAAGTTGGACCCTAAAACACCAATGGTGTCCCAAGAAAAATGACAAAATACCCAAATTGTTGCTTTTGTCGGGGGTCCAAAGCCCCTTGGCTATTTCGGGTCGTATTTTGCTTCACGTCACTGCTTTCAGTCTGGAGCCCCTCCACCCCATCAGAAGGGTAATGCCCCAGATGCCAATAACGGTGCTCACCTCCACCCTGGCCAGGGGACTTCCCGAAAGGGGGTCCCCCTCCACCCTACTGGCTGGAGAGACTTAACAAGCCTGACACTCGGGGGCCGGAACCCCTGGATCCTTGGTTTCACTTCAGAGCTGCAGCTGAGACAAGAAAGCAGATTCCCACTCTAACCAAACCAGAGCTTGGGTGGCCAAAAGGCTGCCAAGTTTTCCCAGTGGCGCCACCTACCTCATCTGCATTTCCCACCCCATCCATTCCCTCCTAGGTCTAGCCTCCGGAAGCTCCCTGCTCACCCTCTCTGAGGCCACGCTCCCCAGCTTCTCAGATGGCTGGGCCTGGGCAAGGGAGTGGCACCGCAGAGAAACAGAGAGCCCGAGCCCTGGCAGCCGCCGGCGGGCACCCTGTCTAGCCGGCCAGGAGCTGCAGCTGGGAGCAGACCTCCTGGAGAAGCCGCGCCAGAGGCTGAGACCGAAATGCCAAGTTGGCTGTTTGTATTCCCCAGAGCGAGGGCAGGAAGATAAGTAACAATTTTCCTGAGCAGGAATTAGACCAGAAACTCTAAATTGAGGGCTGCGCAGGAGGCCTGAGCAGACGCTGGTGAGGAGCCGGAGGAGAGAGATGGACGGAACTCTGCAATCCAGCCAGAGTCATAAGGGAAAGACGACATCCCAACATCAGCAGAAGGGCCCCAGCAGCTGGCGTGGTCCGCAGAGGCTGACCTCTCCAAGACCAGGCCCTCAGGAGCTTCCTTCCCAGTCCTCCCCAGACCCCTTTCAGCCTACAAAGTACCCCACACCAAGTTCCAAGCTGGCTGGGCTCCCGTGTGTGTGGCTGTATGGAGCCAAGGGCGGCAATCAGCCAGGGCACAACCCCAAGACCCGGGACCCACACTCCCAGTCTCCCCACAGCCCCCCACCACGGCCTCCCCACCATTAGTTCCAAACTGCCCCCCCACCCCACGGACAACAGCCCACCCAGAACCTTCTGCCCTTGTCCCTGCAACTTCACAGCTCAGAGCCTGGCAGTTTCCTCCCCAGCCTTGCTCCTCCCCAGCCTTGGGGGTCAGTTTCCGAAGCAGCCGGTGCCCTCCCCCAGCCCCACAAGGCCAATCAGCCCATTGCGGCCACAGCGCCCCCCCTACACACACACACACACACCCCACTATGGCAAGGCAGGGGTCAGCATCTACAGCCCCCAGGACTTCAGCTCCCTCTCCCCACCAAGTGTCATCTGTCTATCTATCGGTGTGCGGTGTCTGTGATTCTCAGTGTGCACTTGGTGCCGGCCTGGCTCAGTCCCAATGCAGTCTTTGCTCAGGCTCACTCCTCACTCTTTCTCAGGCTCTGGCTTTCAGGGGCTCAGTCTCCCTTGAACTTGCTGGCTCTGTCCTTTGTACTGGGGTGACAGGAGGAGGACCAGGACACCTCCCTGTCCTTGCCTCCGGGTCTGTGTGGAGCACGGTACTGCCAGCCTCAGAGCAGTCCGTCCCTCTCCCTCCTCCCTGCTCAGGCCAACCTTGGAACCAGGGCAGGGCTAGGTGGGAAACAGACCTACCAACCAGGCAGGGCTAATGCCAGTTTCCATATTGCTTCATCATGCCATTCGGACGCCCCAAGCTGCACACACACAGCCCCCCCCCCCCATCTCCCTGCCTTCTGCCTGAGGCCAGGATAGGGCCCTGAACCTGCCCTACCTGCCTCCCCAAACCGCAACGATGCCTGCCTTCCCTTCATTGGCGCTGAATCAACCCCTCCGCACCCAGTTCTACCCCACCCCACCCAGCCCACAGAGCGCAGGGAGCCCTGGCGTCGGACCCAGCCCCCAGCAATAGCTGGAGCCAGGCCTCCGTGTGGGGAGATGCAACAGAGTGGTCTGGCGGCAAAGTTCTCCTGCTGCTTTCAACGTTGCCGTACACCTGAGGCTCCCGTCTCTCCCTCCTGCTCACCGGCTTCACACGGACCCACTCTCCTTGGTTCGCGCCAGAGTTTCACCCCCACTCCCGGGAAAAAAGAAAGGAAAGAAAACCTCCCGCGATAAGGATGGGCACAAAGAGAAGGTGCCCGCACGAGTGCCCGGGTGAGGGAGTGCTCAAGTGAAAAAGAAAGGGATGCAAAGTTCCCGATTCCCCCCGGCGCGTTCAGCCCCGCGCCAAGCTCCCGCAAACACCCGGATCTCAGAGACGCGGCGGCGGCGACCACTCACCTGGGCAAGGCAGCATCTACCCACGGCTGGGAGGCTCCGAGGCCGGCTCCGCGGGGCGCCCGGGCTCCCCGGCTCGGCCACGCATCCTTCCCCGCCCGAGACAGGCTCGAGCTAACCCCTCTGGCTCCGGCGAAAGCAGGCAGATGGTGGCCTCGGACGTCCACGCGGGGAGATCCCTGAGCGGCTTATTCTGTTACATCCATGGCATTTAGCGAAAAGAAGGGAGGAAAAAGCACTACTTGTTCTCTTCTCTTCCAGATTAAAAAACAGAACAACAACAACAAAAAGATAATCCCCCCTAGGAAGACGCCGATAGGATTCTCCAGATCGAAGGACCCTGGGCATTCCCAGGGACCTCGGGCATCTTGGAATGTGGGGTGTCTTCAAGTTCAGACGAGCCAGCCGGGTTGAGCGTGTGTGAGTGTGTGTGTGTCTCAACGAGAGCGAGCCAGGCACTCACACCCACACGCACACACACAAACACACTCCCCCGCACTCCCCGCGTGCACACCGCCCCCCGCGCGCGCGCACACGCGCGCACCCGGACACACACACGCACAACGATCACACGTACAGATCCGGGAGGGAGCCGGGCTGGCTGCGGAGGCAGCGCGGGGCCGGCGGCGGAGAAAGCCCAGCGGCCGGAGGTGCCCGGGAACCCCGGGCCGTGCGCACTGTCCCCGCCGAGCTCGCCCGCGCGGCAGCCCCCAGTGGCGGCCGGCGGAGCTGCAGGAGTTGGGCCCGCCGCCCAGAGCACCCCCTTCAGCACCGACCTACACCGCCGCGGAGACCGGAGAGATTCGGGGTCCCCGCGGGGGTGGCGCGGAGACTGCGAGAGCCGGCCAGCGGGCCCCGCACGCAGGGGCGGGAGGGCGGCGGGCGGCG